>NW_015386947.1:286569-293289 GCF_001527695.2 Protobothrops mucrosquamatus
GAACCACTGATTGGTTTAAAATTGGGAAAGGAGTCCGGCAAGGCTGTATACTGTCGCCCTGCCTATTTAACTTATATGCAGAGCACATCATGAGAAAAGCAGGGCTAGATGAATCAAAAGTTGGAATTAAGATTGCCGGGAGAAATATCAACAACCTAAGATATATGCAGATGATACCACTCTGATGGCAGAAAGTGAAGAGGAACTAAGGAGCCTCTTAATGCGGATGAAGAAGGAGAGTGCAAAACTTGGCTTGAAACTCAACATTAAGAAAACCAAGATCATGGCATCCGGCCCTCTCAATTTCTGGCAAATAGATGGGGAAGAAATGGAGGTAGTGACAGATTTTATCTTCCGGGGCTCCAAGATCACCACAGATGGGGACTGCAGCCAAGAAATTAAAAGACGCTTGCTCCTGGGGAGGAAAGCTATGGCAAATCTAGACAGCATACTAAAAAGCAGAGATATCACCCTGCCAACAAAAGTGCATATAGTCAAGGCCATGGTTTTCCCAGTTGCAATGTATGGCTGTGAAAGTTGGACCATAAGAAAGGCTGAGCACTAAAGAATTGAGGCCTTTGAATTATGGTGCTGGAGAAGACTCCTGCGAGTCCCTTGGACTGCAAGGCGTTCAAACCGGTCAGTCCTAGAAGAGATCAACCCCGACTGTTCTTTAGAAGGCCAGATCCTGAAGTTGAAACTCAAATACTTTGGCCACCTAATGAGAAGGAAGGACTCACTGGAGAAGAGCCTGATGCTGGGAAAGATTGAGGGCAATAGAAGAAGGGGACGACAGAGAATGAGGTGGCTGGATGGAGTCACTGAAGCAGTAGGCATGAGCTTAAATGGACTCCAGAAGATGGTAGAGGACAGGAATACCTGGAGGAACGTTGTCCATGGGGTCGCGATAGGTCGGACATGACTTCGCAACTAACAACAACAAAAATAGTGTGTGAAGTCAAAGAATCATGAACATTTATGTATTCATCAAATTAAGAAATTGTACCCTCCCCCTTTTACTGTATTTGTTCAGATTGAATCCAGACTAAAGTATTCATTCTTGTGGTCAGGAAGCATAAGAATACAGAAGCAAAAGGAATTCAAAGGAAATTAATTAAAATTAAAATAGAATGTATCAAACTGTGATATAATGTTAGATAACATATGGATTATAGAAATTCTAGTTCAATATTTTTGAATGGGATCAGGTTGTTTGCATTTTGTGCTTCAATAGTTAAAATGTCTTCCTTAGTAAACAATATACATTTGATTTAAAATGATTCTTTTGCACACACTCTGTCCCATTTTAACATATTTGCAAATAGTATTAAGCACTAAAAAAACATTAATTTTGCAAGTCTATTTAGGTTTAGGAATTAGTTTTCTTATGCTCAATGATAGCTGCTGCCTAAATGTAATTTATAACAAATATTTCTGCTACCTAAATAAAATGTGTAAAGAAAGATGTCTTAAGTGGATCTCTGAGCTATCAAGAGTCAGATTTTTGATTTTGCCAACTGCAGCATTCAGAAAAAAGGTTAAGAGTTAACATCTTGCAATTGTTTGGGGCTGAAAATGTAACCCCCAACTCAGCATCAAAATACCAGCTCTGTTTTTAAATACTTTCCTAGTAAAGCTTCTTATGTTTTTCTCTGAACAGCTGAATGAAAGGGAAGTTGATTTACATCAAGGAATGTGTATAGTTTTTCCTCAAACTCACCATCAGTTCTTCCATTGGCACCACTCACTAGAGTGTAAGATGTAACTATTATCAGTCTCTGTGTTATTCCTTTCCATCCTAGACCAAGCCAAATCCAAAAACACTAGGAAATCTCTAGATGTCTGGAACTCTGACAAATTAACCATCAATAAATACATAGACATAAATGTTATCTATAGACTTTGCAAAAGAGACAATGAACAAGCCAAAAAGGGGGAATCAAAAGATCTAAGCACCTCTCCACCAGCATTCAGCACCCAGATCAGCATAGATTAATTCCAAGGCTAACATCAGACCAATAATCAAATAAACCCCAATCAAGGAACTGCTAAAGAAGCCAACAGTAACCAGCCCAACCAAAGACCCTCTAAGTCCATCCCCACCAACATTGGCAGGGCAAGCCACTAGATAGAATATAAACTGAGAGCAAACCCCAGTCCTTTCTAGCACTGATGGTGTCACCCAGTTTGGGTAATGAAAAGTCTGCAAGAAAATAGCCAAGTTCAGAGAGCACCAAGGACCTCTCATTTATAACATTTTTCAAAGTGATCAATTTTGAGAAAACCCAAACCATGCTAAGGCACCCCAATCCTTAAACAGTTCATATGATTCAAATACCTTTGCTTTTATCTCCCAGTCAGTGAGTTTATGTAAACTTTGTTACATCTCTTTCTCTTCCATATTTCATTGACCTGGTTTTTTATTTTTTGAAATCCATTACAATTGCGAATTATGACTTTGCAGTATTTTGCTCCTATTTGGGCTATTTCATTCTTCAAATTTCAGACATAATATGTCCATCTTGCTGAGGAATTGTTTTAATGGATCATTCCATAAATTTATTATCAATCAAATGAATAACTAGAGGGCTTTAATATAATGAATCCAGAGTTCTTATTGTTCACAATGTCTTCAAATTATGTTAGTTATGGTCTATATTTATTCTATTTTTATTTTATTCTACATCATTAGAGGGATTATTATTGTTTAATTTCATTTTTTTCTTCCATTCAATTGTTTCTGATTCTCAGAGATTGCAATCCTTGCGGTTTTCTTGATCAGTTTTTCCATGGGTTTTAGCCTCATGCCTTAACCACTACACCAAACTGATACTCTAAAATGTCATTATTCTCTTAATTTCATTGTAATTATAATAAGAGACTTACTCTGCATCCAAATTTGTCTCTGACTTCACAGATTTATAGTTATTCTGAGAGGATAGGGTAAATATGTGATCCTTTGTGCTTTTACAATGCGTTTCTGATGCAACTTGAAGATACCTCTCTTGGATTATTAAGTTTCTTCAACTCTGACACTGCATGTTTATCTGTTGCCTTAGCAGCAGTCCCACAGCAAAGCAACAGAAAAATACAAGATGGATTATGAAGGTTTGCAACAATTCAGGCACCATTATATTTCAAAGAAGATAAGATAGTACAGTTTTAGATTCATCTTTGTTTAGCTACGATCTTATTTTCAAATTTAATATGCAATTCACGCTTTTTCCTAACTCAGCCACCATTTATGAAATAGTTAATTTAGCAGCCTCTTTCCATACATTCATCTACTTCAGGATAAAATCTGAGCAAATACTTTCAAAAGGATTGAAGTAATTTTGTTAATAGATAAAAGAAATATTAATATGAGTTGTTCTTTCTCCAGAACCTCCTATATACAAGACCAAAAATAATAGTTAGATCTGTAAATTGCCATATTGGCTAAATATAACTGAAGAAGAGCTGTGAAGATATATGTTTAAAAATATCAGGGGTTTTTGAGCAGATTTTCAAGCCCATGTTGCATTTATAAAATTTAAGTGGTGACACTATTCACACTTTCCTTATCCTCTTCTGAAAAGTCTCCTCACCGATCGTTTTAATATCACCCTAGCTCTCACAAATCTTGAGACAGAAAAAGAGAGACAGACAGATAGACAGAGAGACAGAGACAGAGAGACAGAGACAGAGATGTAGCCAATGTACCTCTGGGGGAATAACATATATGTGTGGCCCTTCCTCCAGAATATTCTCCCCTTTAGCCTCCTGCCTAGGATTATTTTGGAAAAAACAAGTTTAGGAAGTGTATTTAATGAGATAACATTTATCTCTACCCTAAGGAATTTGCTGAGCTCTACATTAAATTCACAACACTTTGCTATCCACAATTTTCTTCTGCTGATGGAAACATTCACTGGTTTATCAGCATATTTGTTGACAAAAGTTTTTCAATTTTACATTACTCTTTTCCAAATAAGTCATTTACCACATAAAACCTCTACATGTTTCAAAGGAAATGAATTAACCCCAGGATATATTTCATACAGTTTATATGGAATTCTTGAATACTGCTTTGTCTGTTACATCCTGGACAACTCCTCTTCAGCTATATCTTCTAGAGGGTTATAAAGTTAAAAAATTGCCATTCAGATAAAGCTTTTTGCTGTTATTGGCTTTCTTATTTATACGTCTGATTCCCCCCCCCACAAATCCCAGAGATCTGTAATCATTGGTCTATTCCTGTAATGGTGATTCTTCAAAGAGCATAATATTGAGGTGGAATATATCTACAACCAGCCAGTCATCTTCGGCTCATATATAAAAATTTACTGGTATTAAGAGCTTGGAACCTTTGTGAAAAATCCAAATTCAGATCTTTGCATAATGCTCACTAGTATGGCTCTGTAGCTTCTTAGATCTGAAAGCAATATTGTCTTTTGGAGTATGTGGAAATGAAAATATATACCTATCTGCAGCTCCTTAAAAAGGAATATACATCGCGGTCCTTTGAATTACATTTTATATTACAATTTCACTGAGAGGATATGCTGCTTTCAAAACCAGCTCCAACTGCAAATCTATTTCACAGTTACACAGCAATATTCAAATTGCTAAATGATTCAAGAACTTTTAGTATAATTAAAACATATCTTAATTAGAAAAGAGAGTGCAAGCTAATACATAGCTTATTTGCACTGCAGAAGAGGATTACCAGCAGCTCATGCTTGCCAGGAGCATTCGTACTGTAAAAACCTTTCATAAAAATGTGAGTTATTTATATCAAAGACACCGGTTTCTATTCATTTACAAGAAAAATTGATCAGAATTGCAGAGCCTTGCTGAGCCATTTTATAGAGCTATTTCACCACTCAAAACAATTATTAAATCACTGACACACAATTAGTGCTTAGTAATCCATGCTAAACTTATTTCCTAAACTAGGTTGCACCTGCACTCATCATTACTTTCTGTTTTTGTTAAGAGTTCTCTGTTTTTTTTCTCATCAAGAACAATGGAAACATTGAAACACTGCATACAAGATGTGTACAAAGAATATTTGATAGAAAAGAATATTTGATAGAAACAGTGTATATGTGTACTTGTACTTTTGGGAAAGGTCATCCATTGGGAAATTATTGGGAGATTTTCTATATTCGTATTTACTAGAAGATACTTTTCTTCCCAGAATAAAAGCCTGTGAATTATATGTCTGTGGGTGGAGGTATCTTCTTATATTCTCTAATATGAAGAAACTGTTGAAAATATAAGGAATTATCCTGAGATAAGCAAAGAATGGTTCCCTCTGCAAATGAGCCTGGAACATGGAGCTGTTTGCCTGGCAAATGTAATTCTATTTGCAAGGCTTTTCTCTCTTTTTTATCCATCCTTGTCTAATTGCTTTTTCCCATTTCCTTAGCTCCAAACAGCTTTCTTCTCCTCTTTCACCTCCCTTCCCTGTGTGGCTACCACTTCCTCTTTCCTTACTTTTATTTTCTTGTATTTTCTTTTCTCGAGGATTGTTTTTAACTGGTATTGACTTGCCTAGTTTGGGAGGATGGCCAAGCTGGGCATTACATTAGATTTTTGGTTGCTGATTCTTCTTCTCTCTGCTCTTCCTTTTATGGGGCATCATTTTAACTGAGGATTGTTCTTCTTTCAGATAAATATTGTAAGTCAGACAGTTGGATCATGTAGCTCAGCACTGAATATTAAACAACAGTCTTCCAAGAAATATTTATCAGTCCTGGTTACAGATGCAGTGATGGAAGCTGGGACATTTTTGATGTGCAAGATATGAACTGCTAGTGAACTAGAACTCTTTCCTTGAAAGGGGAAGTGTGACTACTGTCATGACCCAAAATAAGTGAGCTATTCCAAAGTAGCAGAAAGACTGCTAACTTTCGTAATACATTATCCAAATGTTTTGGCATATCTTTCCAAGTTAATAAGTCAAGCTCATTCTGACTGATAATCGCAAACTGAAAGGTTAAGTAATTAAGCTCAGAATGCACCAACATTGTGTAAAACTGAAAGAAAAATTACTAAGCATTCTCTTATAGTCCAGGATGTATGTTATAATAAAGGATTACAGAAACATCCATAACTATAAAGCATTTATACTGCAATCCTCTGTAAAGTTAAACTGAACAAAATAAGGACGTCTTAGTTTCCATGCCAAGTTTATTTTGGGAGCATATGTTCCCAGCTAAGCTTGCTGCAGGATGTTTTGCATCATGGGTAAATTCCACCTCCATCAAATATATTTTAATTTTTTCTTTATTTGTTGAGACTTTTCCAAATACACATCAACCATTTCTGTTTTACCTAGAGGGGCAAGTTTAACTCTCCTTCAAACAGCAACAGAAGTACCAGAGATAATGGCTTTCCTCCTCAGAGTTATATATGACAAGCAACAAAAGGTGAAATATATCACACATAAACAACAGTTTAGAAACAGACCCAAAGAGACAGAATTAACAGCTGGAAAGTGTCAGTGTTGAAGCCTTGGTGGTGCATAAGAATTCACATCTAAGAGATCATGGAAAACATTCTGAACAGCTATGCTAGAATCCAGCTTCTATAACATTTTAACAAAAAGCTACAAAAAAGCAATTCTCTATAAGGGTTCAGGATGCATACAACACATAATTTCTACAGGGCAAAATTAAGCATCAAATTAATCTTAATTTAAAAATAGATCAACTTTCTAGATATTATGATCCC
>NW_015386947.1:293915-315437 GCF_001527695.2 Protobothrops mucrosquamatus
TGAATCATGAGTTTTTAATAATTTTTCTGTATTTCTGGTGATTACGGTAGTTGTAGTCAGCCAGATGTTTAGAAAGGATTTGGCATTTTTATCCATCTATCGAATCCTTCCCAAGGATCTGGGATAGGAAGAGGTTGATGTTTGATGGTGTTTAGAGGTATCATCGCAGGATGTAAGCTGCCTTTTGCCAATAATTGGTAGTTAATTTGTCAATGGCAATGCTGTTCTAGTGGTGCTCCAGTTGTTTTGGGATTGCACCCAAGGCGCCTATTACTATTGGGACTATTTTTGCTTTCCTTTGCCATAGTCATTCTATTTCTATTTGCTGGTCTTTGTATTTTATTTTCTTCTCCAGTTCTTTGTTTTCTATTCTGCTGTCTCCAGATACTATCACATCCACTATCAAGCTTTGTATTTCTTACCAACAATTGTTAAGTCTGGCATGTTATGTGGTAAGTGCCTATTTGAATTCTAAAATCCCAGAGCACTTTAGCGTCTTCATTTTCTATTACTTTCTCTATTTTATGGTCCCACCAGTTCTTGCTTGCAGATCTTCCAATGAACCTTTGTTGCTACTTCATCATGCCATTGTTTGCTCTTATCATTATACTGCACTACTCAATAAAGCTAAACATGCAGAGGACGTCTCCAATTTGGATATAAAATTTGAGTTTACAGTGGACAGGGCACTACATTCTGTATCTACTCCTAATAATTTCAGTCACCAGATTAAACCCTGTTTATGTGTAGTATGTTAGCTGAAATGACATTTTATCTTGTTTCTCTGAAGACAAATAGCGCAGTGCAATGTTAGGTAATATCTTGCCTGAAATAGGATCTTAAGCCAGCCTTTTCAAATATAGGGACTTCCAGACGGTTTGAAGCAGTGTTTCTCAATCTTAGCAATATTAAAATGTATAGATTTCAACTCTCACAACAGCCAAGAAGCTGGATGGGCAATTCTGGGAATGGGGAATTCCAAGTTGGATGGGGAATTCCACACATCTTAAAGTTGCTAAGGTTGACATTTATCATTACTGGGCAGAATTTCAGTAATTAAAATGAATGTTTTACCAAAGATGCTCTTTTTGTTCCAGACAATATCAATACTTGCAACAGGCATTCCATTTCAAAGGTGGCAGAGGCATACCTCTAAATTCATATGGCAAGGAAAGAAACCAAGAATCAAATATAAGTTATTACAAGATGCCAAGGAAAGAGGGGGGCTGGGTTTACCAGATTTGAAATTGTATTTTGATGCATGCTGCTTGGTTTGGTTAAGAGTGGGTGAACCTCCAGAATAAGAGGCTGCTCGATTTGGAAGGCCATGAATTAAGGTTTGGATGGCATGGGTATTTATAGTACAATAAAGTTAAAGTATATGTTGATTTTAATAATCATTTTATTAGACGTGCCATATTAAGAGTTTGGAATAAATATAAAACAAGGTTTTTTACAAAATTGCCCCTATGAATGTCCCCCCAAGAAGCCTTTTTAAGAAAAGAAATGGTGGTAAAACCAGACTGGTGGACATATGGTAAAATAGTATTTTTCAATTCTGGAGACCCCATCCTCAAGTGGGGAAGAATTAGAATTAGAAGGTCACACTTGTCACTGGTTTACATATCAACAAATGAAGGAAAGTTTTAAATTAGACAAAAAAAGCCATGGTTTTGGGTTTGCTAAAAATGAATTGGAAATCCTACTATGTGGTAGTGATGATCATATAATTGCCAAGGTCTATAAAACATTATTAAAATTGAATTTGGAAAATGAACATGTAAAACACTGTATGATCCAGTGGGCAAGGAATTTTGGGTATAATGTGATGTTTGAACAATGGGAGAATATGTGGATAAAAGGTTTAAAATTCACATTAAATTATAACCTAAAAGAAATTTTTTACAGAATGATGTATTGCTGGTATTTAACACCAGATAAGTTATCTAGAATGTATAAAGATATTTCAAATGAATGTTGGAAATGTAAATGTAAAGAAGGGACTTTTTATCATTTATGGTGGACGTGATAAGGCAAAGAAATACTGGAGTAGGATTCATATATTAATGGAGAAAATTCTTAAAGTGAACTTAAAGATTAAACCAAAAACTTTCCTTCTGGGCCTAATGGAAAGAGAACTGGAAAAAAAAATTGGAACTCTGATTTTATATATGATGATGGCAGCAAGATTGGTCTATGCACAAAAGTGGAAGGATGCCTCGATTCCTATCATGGACGAATGGTTACAAAAGCTGATGGAATTAGCAGAGATGGCCAAATTGACTGTGCTGATAAAAGAAAAGAACGTAAGTACTTTTGTTTCTACTTGGAAACCGCTTCTGGACTTTGTGCATGAGGTGGAAAAAAATGATATCATGATTTTGGGTTTTACCGATTAGACTGATTTACCGATAGAGAAATGGCTAGTGCATACTACTATAGAAATGTAAAAAGTTGAGATTTGATTTTAATGTCTGATTTTACTGCAACAGAGAGAGTCGGAAGTCAATGCCTTTTGTCTCTTCCCCTCCCTTTCTTCATACTTTTTTTGTTTTCCCTTTTTCTACTGTTGTCCCCTACTATTTGCTTTTGTATTTTCACATTTTTTTTATTATAAATTAATAAAACTAAATAAAAAAAGCAAAGTTGCTAAGGTTGAGAAACATTGGTTTGAAGTATAATTCCCTGAGTTACCCACCAATACTGTCACTGGTCAAGCTGTCTGGGAATAATGAGAGTTATTGTTCCAACACATCTAGAAAGCATTAAGTTGGGGAAAGCTATTTAAAGCAAATTTAACTTTAAAACCTGATGGCAAAGGCTTTGCCAATAAAGTAATGAAAAAATGCTTTAATTCAGTCATTTTGTTTCAACATTGATGTCTGTATACATATTCCATTTTGTTTTGCTATGAGGTAAGAATCATCACGTTCTATGCTAAGCACATTGGGCTACAAGCATACTCCACAGTTCTCGGTCAGCAGCTACAGTCTCTGCATCCTTCCATTTAAGATTGATATTTTCCAGATCTTCCTGAAATGTTTTCTTTGGTCTTTCTCTTTTTTTATGACCATCTGGTGGCATCTAATTAATTGCAGTCTTCCTGGACGTTGCTCATTCATTGTTCCAGCAAAGCACATTCTTCGTTCTGTTACTATCTCAGACAGTCTTCAGGAATTATACGTCTTTGTAGAATTTCCTCAACTATCCTTGACTGTAACTTTTTATTCAACTATCTTGGTAGCATCATGAATACATATGGGGGAGTAGAAGCAGATGAGGTAAGACTAGCCTAATTAAATATTAAAACTGGAGATTTTAACATTTTTATGTTATTTCTCTGATGCAGACTTCTGAGATTGTTGAAAAAGTTACAAATTAATAAATCACAAAATACACATTTAAAATGTAATGAATAAATTTCAAGCTCTGAGCAATAACATTATTACACATCTTTAATACAATTAATGTATTTTAAATAATGTTCACTTTGCATTGTCAGTACTTCAATTAATTTCATTTTTACAATATTGTCATAATGTGATGAAGCATTTTATTTTAAAATATTAATAGCAGTACCAACAATAGCAATAGCACTTAGATTTATATAGCGCTCCATAGTGCTTTATAGCACTCTCCAAGTGGTTTACAGAGCCAGCATATTGGCCCCAACAATCTGGGTCCTCACTGTACTTGTAAGGATGGAAGGCTGAGTTGGAAGGAGATGGAAGGATCAAATTCCAGATTGTGGGCAGAGTTAGCCTGCAATATGTATTCTAACTACTGCACCACCATGGCTCCTTTTCCACCTGACATGGCTTGTTTCAAAACAAAATCAAATACTGAGAACTTGTGAAAAACTATATGACTTTCTTCAACATGCTGCCTTTCTGGTCTGTTAGAATGCAAATAATATCATACCAGAACAGTGCTGGCCAGAAATTGAGGGAGTTATAGTTCAAAACTTCTGGAAGGCATCACCTGAGAGAAGGATGATGCATGGACATCAATTTCTAGAATTCCTCAGCCAACATGCTGGCTGGGAAGATCTGGAAATTGAAGTCTACAGATTTTAAAATTTCAAAGTCTGAAAANAAACATTGGTCTAATAAACATTCCCATTTGGCAATTTTGCTATGCAGGATAAAAATTGTGATTGCCACAAAAAATAAAGTAGACCCACTGTCTTCTAGCTTTTACAAGAAATTGATGGGAAATGGTTTCACAACTTTTGTAAGAATATAAAATACCGAAGTACCATATGAAAATAATTTTCTCTAAATACTAAGAGGAAATGAGAAGTAAAATTTAATTCAGTTTCTCAAAGACAGGAAAAATCTTAAATTCAGTACCATGATAATTAGACAAAGCACCTAAGAGCATCAGAACTGGTCTGAGGGTTGTTACCATTAATGATGCATACATAAATGTATATGTTAATATTTTATGGTTTTAGCGAATTTTTGCCATATTACTACTTGACTAGCCATAATGATGAGCAAAACTGTGTGTATATATATATATACAATGCTGACATACTTAGAAAAGGGCAAGGCTTTGAACTGTATAGTTGTGCCTGCCATTTTGGCTGATTTGTCCCCAATGTGAACATCTATGTTATTCATAGCATTTCTCTATGATTACTAGTAGTATGATTCTACATTATATAGCACTATAGTGTAGAATATCTTCACAGGTGGAAAATGAAGACTTCTCAGCTCTCTGCCTGAGTTAATCACTGGCCATCTGAAATAGGAAGAACTAAAATGAGATTTCTGTCTGGTTTGGAGCTTTGCCTCAACAATGAGCTTCTTGACTCTCAAGTGATCACCTCTGTGACCAGTGGGCCTCCTCTTTGCTTTTTCCTAGCTCAGTGATGGCGAACCTTTTAGAGACCGAGTGCCCAAACTGCAACCCCAAATCCACTTATGCATCGTCGGGTGCCGGGTGGGTGTGGCCCATTGGCTGGGCGTGGCTGCGGTGGTAACGGCAGACTGGGTGGGACTAAAAAGTTCAATCAATCAATTCCAACTTTGCAAGAATTTTTTTTCCTGCAAGAAGTTGAAATTGACTGATTGATTGAACCTTTTTTTTTTTTTTGCACACAGCAGCGGACACCTAAAGTGAAAATGTTTTATAAAACCCAGCTGAAGGCCTAGGACTGGGGCGATGGCACGTGTGCCCACAGAAAGGGCTCTGAGTGCCGCCTCTGGCACCCGTGCCATAGGTTCGCCACCACTGTCCTAGTTCATTTCCGATAATTATCTACAGCTCAGTCCTGAGGTTCTTCTCTTCGAAAAGTGCTCACCAAAAGCAAAATTACAAACTGTTATTTCTTATTTCTCACTCCATTTGCCTAGTGGCAATGTCCTAGGGAAACACCTCCTGATTCACATGGATGATTTGAGAGGCAAGAAATCCTCTTCTCCCATACTCTTTAGTGGTTGCTACAGTGCTGCTGATGCACCAGAGCAAACACACTGTCAAAATTATTGCAATTTAATGTGTACGTATATTTAAGATGAATAAAATGTCATGCAACTGTTCCATCTTTTCCTCCTTTAGTCTTCTTTTCTGGTAAATAAAAAAACTGAAGAAATAGGGAAGAATATGATAAGACGACAAAAGGAACACACAATAAAGACGTACAAAGGAATATCTGCTCCCATCCTAAATCCTACAGG
The DNA here is from genome assembly GCF_001527695.2 of Protobothrops mucrosquamatus. Taxonomy (NCBI): domain Eukaryota; kingdom Metazoa; phylum Chordata; class Lepidosauria; order Squamata; family Viperidae; genus Protobothrops; species Protobothrops mucrosquamatus. Next base: position 299,600 of record NW_015386947.1, read on the forward strand.
ACCTCACTTGAAGCATCCTTAGAAAGTGTGAAGCTAAAAGAAAAAAAATAAAGCTAAAATAAATAAAAACATAGGCTTTATTTTTAAATCACATTCTCATTTTCTTTCTACAACTATGCAGACATTTTCAGAGAGATGAATAATCTGAATTTTAAAACAAAAATCTGAATCTGGGAATCTGAAAATAATGTAAGCAACAACCAATCTGTGAGTTACGCATATCTATATTTAGTGGACATGAACTTGCAAGATGCAATCAGTCTGAACTGCCTCAATGCAGCAGAGGCTCTGATTTGATCTATGTCTCATCTCAGAATTCCAAAACTTGACCCCTGTACAACACTGCCAACAAATCAGGGTTAAACAAAACAGCTGTCAAGTTATAGCAGAAATAATAATACTCTTTCACATGATACAGCAGTTATGCTCCATGCTCCATGACTGCTATTTAGTCTGTGGGAATTGTTCTAGCACTGCGAAATAACTGCACACTTAATACCAACTGAATATACTGGAAGCAAAGACAAAGTCAGGTCTTTGAAAATAAAACTAAAGACTCATACATTTTTTTCCTTTTCTGGTATCTGTCTTTTGAACCTTTAAAAAAAGGAAGCACAATTTTTCCACACTTTGGCTTTAAATAGAATACCAGTGCTACTCTCCAATAACTAAATTTCATCTCATTTTATTTACATTTAATTAAAAGTAAAATTAAATGGACAATTGATGATTCTGTTTGAAGATCTCTTTTGACCCCAACAAAGATTTTTGGAGGCCACAGATAATTCTGGAGGCCTAACTGAGGCACCTCTTCTTTACAAGGATGAAGAATATCTTTTACAAGAGAATAAACAAGTTCACCGAAGATGAAAAATATTTCATGTATGCTCTCACATCAGGGGGCTCTATTTTGAGTTAGAGATTCTTGAACCCCCAGGGAGTTAAGTACTGACAAATATTTTTCTTTCTAGGGAGATGCCAGAAAAAAAGGCCTTTCATATTATTTCAGCTTTGCAATCAATTCTTTCAATAAAGACAATATGTTCACAAGTTAAAGGCACATAAGCAAGATCACACCTTCACATTATATTTACGTATGTATATACTTATCATGCATTTCCCTTCCAGGGTAAGCAATGATTTGCAAACCACTGAAATAAAGTAAAAATAGTATGCCAAAGAAGTTAGAAGCATGAGATAAGAAAAGGAAATATATCTACTTAATTCAGAATTACTATTGTTGCAACTCACCCACAAAACCCTACACATCCTAGCAGACATCAGATATGACCTGATGCCTTTAAGTATTACTGAAACATTATTGATTCTGTTGCATTTATCAGTTTTTTGTGTTATAATTCTTTCAGAATTCAAATAAGCAGCTATAAATGCCTTTAAGCTTATCATATCTAGCTATAAAAATCTGGACAAGCATAGCAAAAAGATATAGAAAATCTGACTTCTTTGCTCCCATACGATGAGTATTCAGATTTTTGTAATCTAGATATGTTAGGCCTAAGTCTTACATAGGAAAGGTGGAGTGCAATGGTTGAATGGTTACCCCAGAATCTCATCAACATCCATTGTGTTTAGAAATACAGCATCTGATAATTTACCATCTAACACAGAATTAACTAATTATGAAACCAAACTTCTGTAAGAAGACAGTTCATTCAAAAATTTAGCATGATAACAATAGCGAGGAAGGATGCTGGAGATTCTTGTGACATACAAGGAAGTTTAAATATTTTCTGGATGATTCCATTTCAGAAAAGATTAAGTTTCTACATCCTGCATATTGCAAACTGATTTCTTCATAAATTAAAAAACAAAACTGATAGCTGTCAGTTTAGAACATGATTTTATTTCTTGACTTCTTCCAGTCTAGCTACAAATATTTCTCTTGCCACTTTTCCTTGGCAAAAATATGTGGTAAAAAACAACAACAACCACTCCCTTATAGGAACTGCTTCTAAAACACACGTGAATAGTTACAACAACACATCTTTGCGTATCATCACTTTTTTGATAGCAGTCCATTCAAATCAATTATTCAGCACCAATCTATGATTCTATAATTTAGACATAAATATTTTCTTCCTTATCACTTTAGTGAACAACTGAAAAACCGCCCTGGTAAATAATTCTTGATAGCTGCAGGCATTGGGTCTGAGATGTCAGCTTCCCTCCTATCTTTTCCTATTAGAATATCACTCCAAACTAATTTTTAAACAAAACAGAAAAGGGCAGTATCTGCTCATTACATGTTTATAAAACACTCTTGTTCACATTAAGACAGGAGGTTAAAATCCTAAAATGAATTGTGCCATTTTAGGTTCCAAGCAATGGAAGAAAGGAATGGAAATAGTATCTTGAAGCAATACAATGAATGTTAACAGTCCAGACTGCAGTTGATAAAGAAGATTTTACATTTTATTATGTTAAAAATAAAAGTAAAAAAGTAATCTTTTCAACCAATGGTACGGGTACCACCTGTGGTACATTGGCACCTGGCAGGTGGTACGCGACCATCCTAGAAAAGTGGTAGCGGGGGAGGGGAATGAGCTGAACTGGTGGCAGCACTGCACAAACCTGAGCAAGTGATGGCTGGATTTGCAGGGCTGTCAGGGTTCAGCGGAAGCACCAGGATCAGCGCCAGGCTCCAGCTGGAGCTTGGCACTGATCCTGGTGCTTCTGCTGACCCCGGAAGAAGCACCAATCAGCTGGAAAGCAGCACTGATCCTGGCACTTCTGCTGAGCCCAGAAAAAGCGCTGATCAGCTGGAATGTTGCAGCATCTCCAGGGTCTTGTGATTTACATTCCGATGCTTGGCAACTGATTCATATTTATGACAGTCACAGTGTCCCAGGGTCATGTGAAGTGACCAAAACCTGCTGCAACCGCCCAGCAGACGGGGGGAATAAAAACCAAACACCCCCCACCCCACTCCCACTGCCAATCCTCAACAGAAATGCTCATAACAATGGAAACCTCGGACAGGAGAAAGAGCGCCGCTGGTTGGGCAGGCAGGTGTCTTGCTTGGCTGTGGTTTGGGGGGCACTTTTTTCAGTGCCACTGTAACTTCGAACAGTCACTAAGCGAACTGTTGTAAGTCGAGGACTACCTGTACTTTATCACTTTTTCCCTTTTTTTTGTAGGTCATCAAGTTTTTGACACCTTGCTAGGCGACTGGTGGTACTCGGATGTTGCCATATCCTAAAAGTGGTACAATGGGTGAAAAGGTTGAAAAGCCCTGATCTAGCAAACATAGGTTGAGCTGTTACCTTTATCCCCAAATCTTCATTTTTTTCTTTTTAAATATTTCTTTGAAAAGTAAAAATAAAATTGCAGTGTTATTTTTCTCTGTGTAGCCTAAAACAGTCTGATACAACTTAATTTCCTGTCCTGCTGCATATTTAGGTCAGACGAGAGCCAATAGATTTGATTGCAGAAATATTTGTTTGCTATGCAACAATTCAAAATTTGGCAATCTGTGCTGAATACAAATCTCCTCCAAGCAACCAAGCAGGGAAGCTTTAGGGGAAAAAACATTTCATCTTAGCCTAGAAATCTATAACAAAAAAATAGAAAGTAACCTGATATCAAATAAACCATTGAGTTATCTGTCTTAGCCTTCCTGTTGCTTCAGAAAAAGATCTTTCTTACACCTTCTATTTTTAATTGGAAATGTCAGGGATCGAAACTGGGATTTCCTGCCTGTGTTGTACTACTAAGATATAATTCATTTCTTCAAACTCCTTAACAGATGGTCTGTCCTATCTGAATGGCTAATTTTTGCAGCTTTACTTGCATTCTAGTAACATTTCCCAAATTGGATCTTTTAGGATAGGAAGGAATATTCATGATTTGATTTGAGTTCTGTCAAGCAATGATTCATGTAAGCCATTACCAGACTATGTATCATTTATCCATCACATGTAAAGAAGAGAACTTAAATGATACGTAAACCAGGGACATTTTTATGGAAGAATCATCGATGCTTCTGGGAAAAAGTATCAAAGGTGTGAAATACGATTCTGGAGTATACATTTAAAACTGTAGTCATTTAATCTGATTTCTTTCCAGTAAGGCTGTCAGCCAATTAAACATAGGGGTTTTATGATATGAACATATAAGTAGCAGTGATATGTCTTAAGAATGAAAGCTGCTTTCTTGGGGTTTTAGGTGATGTAAATGTGTGTCACAGCAGACACCATCTTGGAAGCGGCATCCTGAGTGAGACAGAAGGAGGAATTCCTCTTCTAAGATGGCCCCTGCCATCCACAGGGAAAGCTGACACAGAGGAAGATTAAAGGAGAATTGGTGGAAAAAGTCACATCTGCAGGTCTGCAGGAAAGACCTAAGAATTATGCATGCAATTCTAGTGACAGGAAGCACCAAGCTGAGCTGCTGAATGTAAAGTCTCCTGTCTTGTCCTCTCTAATCTTCTTCAAACTGAAGAATACTTGATAATACACAAGGCGTATCAAAAGTCAATCCCCACAGACCAATTTCAATAGGTTTTATTAATTATTTTTTTCAGAGAAATATTTCAGAATGGTTAAAGGTCATGCATCAAATGAGTAAAAGTGTGTTTAGAAGGAAATAGCAACCAAGTAAAATGTTCAATGCAATTTATATAACCAATTGTCCACAAGGCCTGAATTGGTTTATGGGGTCTGACTTTTGATAGACCCTATATATACTTTCTGACATTTAGTAACTGATAAGAAATGCTTCATTTGAAATTAATTAGGAAAAGAAAAGGTGCACTTGTAACATTTAAGTAATAAAAATAAAAGCAGGTTTTTTTAAAAATTAGAATACTGTTTCCCATTCAGTACAGCCAGTTATCGTGATAATTTTTAAAAAAGAAATATACACAATTTTTGTACAGAAAATATGATCTTTGTGATTTTAAATGAACACTTTGTAAGGAACCTTAGCAAATTCAGGGCCAAGAATAAGACTGCAATAATTTACCCTCCAGTTTGCAAGCATGTTGGTTATTGGCTTTTTAAATAAAGACTCCTGTAGCCTGTAAAACTACTGTGACAAAAATGGGGAATCTCTATCCACACAGTAATAATTATGCCAGATGTAGATCTTTACATATTCACACAAACCAATAGAGAGTGCAAAATGCTTCATTTCAAACAATTCTAGTGTGAAATCTTATAATACACATCCACTTTCAAGTGTGAAATGGAGTGTTTCAAGCATACTGAAAATATTTTGAGATTGGAATAAACCTTTTCTCAGCTCAAAACACTTCTGAAATGTACAAAACAACCTGTTTCACACTCAAGCCAGCAGTTTCACAATAGAAAATGGGTTTTGCAAAGTTTCTCAAGGCACATGTTGAAAATTACAAATGGTTTAAAATGAAATATTTTGTTTTTTGTGAATGAAGTAAATTTTGTTTTTCTTATTTTCCATTTTGTTTTTCTTATTTTACACCAACTTCCTAAAAGGAAAAATAGTATGACAAGATAGTAACAACCAGGAAATAAAGAACAGCTATACAGAAACTGAAAAGGCAGGCAGTTAGCAAAAGGTAATGGCTTCATTAAGTACCTCATCTGTTATTAATGGAGCAGAGACAAAGTAGCTGACAACAACAACAGAAGTTCATAAAAAGTCCTGTTTAATTCAATTTTTTGTGACAGTTTGACATGGCCCACCAGTATACTGCTTGTTCACATGCACCCTGCATTCACTGCTAAATAGCAATACCTCTGTTTTGTTATGAAAAAAGAGCAACCAGAGCACTTGAGGTAAACCATGGAAAAAGGACAGATATAAATCCATAAATAGGGGAGTCTAGATTATAAACAGAGCCTGTATTCTGCAATATGTCAGCCTTTGGCTGTTTCATTTCTCTGGAGTACATGATGAATGGATCATTCAGGTGCTCATAACTCCAAAGGAAGTTCACACATTTGATTAATGCATATGTCCTGAACAGAAAGATTATGGGTATATCCAGCTATCCGTCATGTACTTAATATATTTTAAATGGATGTATGCAGATTCCTTTCTCCCATGTTCTAGAAATAAGAAATAAGGAGGGATACTCTTTTTTTTAATCAATCGTGATTTTTTATTTCTTAAGTGACAGTTGCATTTTTATAAGGACTGGAAATATTCAATTTTTCAGAGTTTTAGAGATCAGCAAGTTTTTTGATGCCCTTTTGTTTTTCATGCTAGGAGTGAAAAGCAGAGGCAAACACTGGTAAAATGTCAAGGGTTATTTAGCTCACACTCTGAAAATGAGAAACTAAGATTTGAGAATTTTAATATCTGTATTCTCTTCACTCCTGCAGAACTACAATCTGAAGTGCTGATATTGTTGAAAATGTTGAAAAATAAAATAAAATCTCTGAGAACTGTTGAGACTTCTGTGGATTTTGTACCATAAATAAATGAATAGCTCAATTTATTCATGTATGGAAACATGAGAATAGAACTCGCCCTTACTCCCAAACCCCATTATTTCAGTAGTGCTGGGGTAAGCATTTTTTCTCAGTCTTTATTAATTAACAAGTAATTTTCTTTTGGATTCACAGGATTATACAAAGTCTGACAGCATATGCAGAAAACAGTCTTTAATCTGTTTAATTAGTATAGAATATTTGCTCACTTGCTATTTCCACAGGAAGTAATTAGATTGTCAACTCGTTATATATGTAAATATTCATTGACAGAGTAAGAAACACCCATCATTGAATGCTTTTATATATCCTCCCCCAATCACATGTCCTTGATATAAAGCAAGCTTCCATAATTCCCAACAAACCTATCTACACCTGGTTGCTGAAGGCTATTATGTAGACATAGAAGCAAGTTATCTAGGCTTATGAAATGTGTAGCCTGTCCTAAAGGAGGAAGCACATAAATTTGAATAGACCTTATTCCCCTTCAATGATAATAAATTATACTCAAATTTAATGATTTTTTTAAAAGATAAATTTATTTTAAAAAATACACTTTCTTAATCCTATTTAGCATTTTACTCTTTCACATAGCCCCCGAAGCATGTAAGTGAATATTACCAAGGCAATTAATGCCTTGCCAATGCCAGCTACTGGAGGCATGTTATCTCTGCAACATTAAGCAATGTGTCAAAATAATTCAGACATATTGGATTTATATTATCAATTATGGTGAAATACTATGTATATAGCAGCCTGTTACTTGTATATATAAAATGGTTGTAGATCATATGTGCCCCAAAAGCTAGTTTTCAAAGATATCCTAAGGACAAGAAAAGATAAAATGGACAGCGTGAAATAGGTCTTTATGATGTGGCCTGGATTTGCCTTGATGAAATGTTTCACATCATGGAATGGATGTAATTCACCTCAAGAGGCAAGGTGATTAATTTGCTTTGAAGAAATGCTTTGTGTCTCCTTGAAACTTTGCCTTGGCATTTCTGGTAGCCAAAAGAGGCTAAAAAGCTTCAGAAGAAACTTTTGACTATGCCTACTGAAATTTGAATTCCATGTGCGCAATAAAAATAGATATATAAAAATGAGAGAAACAGAAAAAAACTAGGCAAAATATACAGTCACATCCTTGAACATCCAGCACAATGATGGATTGTTATAGTAAAGGGTTCATGCTCATCTTCCTTGGCTTTTTTTTTCAAACTTGAAAAGTCTAGTTGACAGTTCAAGCAGGATATCCCTTTGTTTCTGTAACTTGTACAACGTTCGCTATTACCATTTCCTGATTCTCAAGTGCTGACTATTCTCCCTAACACATTTTTGCTAATGGAAATTCAAATGGGAGGGGGAGCAAAGAGCCAGCAACTTTCCCTTCTCTAGTTGGAATAGCAGTACAGTGTCCTGCTGACCATAATATTCATCCATCCAAACTTTGATCCTGCTATAAGTAAAAACTGTTGAGGATTAGGGAGAAATGCTGTTTAAGGATCATTTTTAGATTACAAACCTCATTTTTGAGCACATTTTGATCAGGCATTTCCTTTGGCTTTGCTGAGTCAGCAATTTAAACACACTTTTGCTCAATACAGAATGGGAAGAAAGATATCTGTTCTGAATGGTTGATGTTGCTGTATTAGAGTTGTATGTAAATTTCATAAATACCTCAACAAAGTCTACCCTACACAGTGAACTGATACTAGTCTGACTTTCTTGTGCTACATGTGTCAGTAACTGCAGATTCACAGACTGAATGTACCCCATCCCCCAGCCTTAATATTTTTACATGCAGATGGAAAGGAAGGAGGAATTGTTGAACCTACAGGCGCTGCCTCAAATTTTCTGCAACTCTGCTCATCAACTGGCACCATTCTCCCACCAGCCCCTTTCTTTCAGATCACACAGAGATTGTTTGCTGACTCTGAGAAGCTGCAGATTCTCAGTAGGGAGATTATGAGATAAAAGAAACTTATCTGCATCTTTTATTTTAAAATGCAATCCTGTTTGACCTGCCTTTGCTCTTCAGTTTTAATGTTTTATTCATCATATATTTATGTAGCCACTTTTTATGAACAGTTAGTCCAATTCAGAATGAAAAATTAACATCTGGAAAGCAGCTCCCATAAGTGATTACTCGGTGGACATCTGCAGTGTAAGATGTATTTGAAGCATCTAATATGCAACCCATATGTAACACAGGATGCAGATGAAAATGCACAGTCCTAACTGCTTTGGGGGGGTTACACAAGCTTTCTTCTCTACTACCACATTTGGACAGAGGATACTATCAACTTTGTTATGTTGGAAGAATAAAATGGGAGACACTGACTCACAGTAATATGGGCTTGTCATCTAGTGCTCCGTTTTAGTTTAATAAGTAATATACAAAGATCAGTACAGTTTAAAGATGCGAATGGACTTTTGAATTATATAACAGACTTTGAATTTTCATAATGTCTTTGCCTTTCAAAGGCCAAAGAACTATTCCTGTTATCAGATTAATATGGCATATAAATGGAGTGCTATTTTGACTTCACATTTCAAAACAACACCCTAAGCAAATTTTATGTATATGTACATTGTCATGCTTTCACATCACACAAGAAATATACATACTCTGACTTAGACTGTTTTCCCACTTGAATAATTGGGGAAATTTGGATAATTAGAGTATTATGTTTCTTATGCAATATTTGTAACAGTGTTTTTTGCTTGACTGAAATAAGATTTGTCCAGTTCTAGCTGATCCAGGCTGGAGAGATTTTATCATTAGGAAGCCCTTCAAGGAAACTTTTTCTTTTGCAGAGAAGATTGTTTTGAATATGTGATCTGGTTTCATTATGACCAAAGTTTTTTAAAGACCCTCATTTATGGGTTACAAGTCTGAAACAATGGGGCTACCTACGGGCTTAATTGTTGTGCTGTCTATATACTTCAGCAAACAGATGTTCATGTGCTTTAATTAATAATTAACTAATAATTTCCTTCAGAAATGAAGGAAACATAAACAAATCAAATTGTTGTTTATTCAATACTCAGTAAGAAAGCTTTTAAAACCATTGTTATTTCCCCCCAACTTTCTTCATATATTTTACCTAAAAAGAAATCCCCAATTCATTTAGTATTTTATTGGCTAGGCACTGAAACAAGCCTAATAAGAAGTCTGTAGAATTGCTACATCACACTTATCCATACATGTATACAAGCATGCATTCAAAGAAACAAAGAGAAAAGTAATTTAAAATGGCCAAATTAAACATATCAGTTATGGCTTAGGTCTAAGCACTTCATTTATAAAGCAAAAGAAGGAATCATGCCAATATTATACATTTTAATAACAGGAGTCTCTTAAAATTAGTGGAGAGCCTTTCCAAATTGAAGAAAAAAATAAAAGAAGAATATAATAAAAATCCAAATATTTATTTGAATCCTAATTATTAGCTGAATTGAAACTTACTAATATTGAATATTCTTGCCTAAAGATAACCAGTGGCGTTCCAGATGTTGCTGAAGTACAATCCCTATCAGCTATAAGAGTTATAGGCAGTGATGATGTGTGCTTGAAGTTATAATTCACCAACAGTTATAATTCAAAGTTACTTACATATCCTTGGGGTACAGTAAGCTATCCCTTGGGAAGAGAAACCTTTGTAAAAGCATTGTGTAAATCCTGTATTTCCAGATTTATATAAATACAGTTAATGAATTTTCACTGATTTTTACATACACAGTAGCTATACTTTTAACAAATTATATGTACTGAGTTTTGCACTAAGCAAAAGATGCCAATTACTTTGTTAAACAATAACATAAAACTAAACTTTGTGTTGGCATGTGTGAAAGTTATAAAGAATAAAGTTCAAGAGACTATATTTTAATATAATTCACATTCTGCCTTTTTTGTAATTTAATCCTGAATATTTTCAAGAATCTTAATGAACTACAGCAGGGGTGTCAAACTGCTGGCCCGTGGGCCAGTTTCATCATACCGGAGTTGCTCCCACCCCATTGCTGGCAATGGCAAAATAGTTATGATACGTCTCGCGACGTCATGTGATGTCACGAGTTTGACATGTCTGAATTACAGTGTTGCATAGAACTTCAAAGAGGTCATGTTCTCCTCAAATATGCCTTCCAGTTACATTTAACAGTAGGTCCTTTACACATATGGAGGACCTGCACTAATCTAAAACCAGTGCTGCCCCATTTCCTTATGATTTTGTGGAGCTTCCATGAAGTTTGACTCTTTCTTCAGAAAAAACACTGAAAACACAGCTTTGAAGTTTTCCTTCTGGAGCTGTTTCTCATTAGTGGAAACACTTTTCTGGAATTTTCCTCCTACCAATTATCAAGGTGCCATTTGCCCCCATCTTCCATCCTTCACAGATGCACCAAAGGATGTTGTTGCCTTATCCCACTGCACAGTGACTGATCAGAATACACTGCAAATCTTCATACTTTTACAATCCTATTTGCTGCCATTTATTTTCCTTCTCTTTGTGGTAATATTTTCCCTTCATTCCTTTATTTCTTATAGCATTCCTATCCAATCATGTACCATATAGTGAATGTAATTCTGCTCTAACAATACAATGCAGATTGATTTAGGCTATGTTCTGATATTACAATGGACAAAGCCAAATGTGAAGAATGTAATACTTCAAAGAGTAGTCACAAGAATGGTAATAATCAATTATGAATCATACTGAAATGAGATGATCATGTATTCTAAGGTAATCCCAGGAAGAAAAGGCCTATTGGAGCAAACATCTTTTTTGTCCATCCACCTATTGGGGAACATCAACTCCATATATTATCTTCCCTCGTTACATATCATATCTTCAGTCAACCCTAGGACTGAATGCTCTCCCAAACCAAAGCTGTTTGTTTAATTAAAAAAATGAAATCTTCACTACCTTAGCTAACTAGTAAAGAAATCCTACAAAAAATCTTCACCCCCAAATAGTCATTTTCATATGTCTTCCCAGTAATTCCTTGGAAGATCAACTACCACACACCTCAATTTCTTTATTTTTCACACTACCACAGAAAAAATAAGAGGCATCTTTTGGTGATGATAAAGCTGTTTGAAAAAAAATCTCTCTAAGACTCAACCTTCTAAAATAATGTTTCTCAGTTAATATCTTAAGTACTGTTGGCACAGCTAAAGTGACAAAGTTTAGTAGATATTACAAACAGTGCATAATAACACAATTTCTGCAATCCCTTCTGCTGTACCTGATGGATTGTGTGCAGCATACTATGCTTCAGAAATCCTTTATCTGCTCTATCCCATCAATGCATAAAATACTACAATTTGATAGAAAAGTGGACATTCATCATCTTTTGATTAAACCTTTTCCCCATCTCTCATCTATTGGATTTTGTGACATAAACAGGAGCATTAATGCTGAGCAATGTCCAGAATTGCTTTTCATAGATTTTTCCTCTAAGAGATACTTTATCAGGCTTTTTTTTTTTTGCTAGTCTCTATAAGTGTTAAAACAAAAGTCATTTGCAAGTCATGGGGATCCTGCACTAAAAAGGGGGGAGGGGCAGTTGTCTATGAATTTACTGTAGTGCCATGTGACTCTATATTTCATTGCAGGCTTCCCCAATCTTCTGCCTGAGCAGGGGGTTGGACTCGATGACCTCCAAAGTCCCTTCCAACTTTATTTTTTTTTAATTATTATTATTATTATTATTATTATTATTATTATTATTATTATTATTATTATTATTATTATTATTATTATTACTATTATTACTATTATTACTATTATTATTATTATTCCCAAATTTCTAAATGGAAATTCTATGATACAATTTGTCCAATCAGACTTGGGCAAAATTGATAGTCACAATCCAAAAATAAGACTTTTCAATTCATATAACCTTTGTATTTCAAATGTATTTGATATGTTGTATTTTATTTCAAATTTTCTTCCATTTCCCAAAGAACTATCCTTTTAGCGTTTTAAGCTAAATTAAGAGACTGTCAGTCATGCATACAGCTTTTTTAGATCTAACATACAGGTAGTCCTTGACTTACGACCACAATTGGCACCAGAATTTCTGTTGCTAAACAAGGTGGTTGTTAAGTGAGCCATGCCTGATTTTATAATCTTTTTTGCCATGGTTGTTAAGTGAATCACTTCTTTCCCCATTGACTTTGCTTGTTAGAAGCCAGCTGGAAAAGTTGCAAATGGTGATTCCATAACCTCAGGATACTGCCACCTCATACATACATGCCAGTTGTCAAGTGCCCGCATTCTGATCATGTGACCATAGAGATACTACAATAATCATAAGTGCGATGACCAGTCATAAATCACTTTTCATGCTGCTGTAACTTCAGTCACTAAACAAATGATTGTAAGAGTACCTGAATGGCACAAATCAGGCCACGATGGTCCTAGTGCTTATCAGCACACTGAATGCCTTACCAAAAATTCTTGGTCAGCACTTAGAAAATCTGCACACTGACAAAGATTTTCATCTGCCAATTACAAATGGCCACACTATGTGGATCCCCACATATAATATGCAGATATTTCATAACATCCTAGGTTCTTGGGAAGAACGCAACGTGTATGAAAGCCAATACCAGTAAAGAACTAGTTGCTGTGATCTCACACTGTTGTGCGTACAACAATAATATATCTCCAAGTTTTGTTCAGCTCTTGGTGACTTCATGGAGATATCCGTACAAATTTCTTATCAACAAGATGTTAATTCTGGAATGGTTTTTTCAACTTCCCAAGCTATTCTGCAGCTGCGGTAAAATAATAACAATCAACATACGGTAAATCTAAACCCAGAACCAGTTTAAATATAATATTCAGTAATGGAGGTTAAGACCTTATGGTCCCACAAACATGACAAAAATAGATAAAATAACAGGAGGAGATGAATAAAAGAATGAAGCAGGACAAAACAGAGTATTCCCTATTACAGGAAAAAGTCGTGCAAATATTGGCAGTTATCTGGCAAATAGTGATTGCATTTTTTTATTTATTTCCTGATACCATCCCCCTATAAAAATGGATTCATGCTAGTCATATTTGTATGTATGTGTATATAGGCTCACAGCAATACGTGTTCAATCCTTGTAAGCCAACCTGTTTCTAAAACAGTATAAACCCAAATTATGTTTGATGTTCTTCTTCCATGCATCAATTACACCTTAGTTTTGCAAAACAAAAAAGAAGAAAGAAGAATCTGGGGGTAGGGTACAAATTAGTGATAAAAGGAATGGGAATATTGGCTTTGTTGCATTTACATTTTCTATTAAAGTTAAAATTCTTTCACATGCAAAAATACTATCTTCTTCAATATCAGTCAGATAAAATTAAAGCTAAAATGTCAAGCTCATTTTCAAGAAGTTCAAATGACATTTCCAATTATGTTTAAATAAACAGTGTTATTTTCATGTAGAGCCATCAATTGGTGGATGTTTGTGTTTGCAAGCTAGATTATGTCATTACATACAGTATATTGCTATAAATATTACCTAGTATTGCTTTCTGCACTTTATGTTTAGCAAAAAATGGTACAACACACCTTCTAGAAAGTTTTTCTTTTTTTTTAAAGAACTATTTTAAGCATCTTCAAAGATCTTTTTCCTCAAATTTAGATGGTATTTCAACTGCTGTAATAAAAACTTAGGGAATTTCCTTATCTGAAGTTTCTTTGCTCTCCTTCCACTTATTGAAGTAATTAGATTTGTCTTCCTGGTCAACTGTAATAAGTTCTCTACATAGTTTTGATATCTTTTGAGTCTCCAGAGTTTATTAGCACTTTTTCAATCACAGTAAGTGGTTTTCTGAAGCTCTTTTTAATTGTATATAATTAAATACAGCTTGCCTTACATAGGCTAAAACCTCTTTGTAATGTTTCCAGCTCCAAGTGCCCCCCCTTTAATTAACTATCCTAAGTCTTTCTGCAGTCCTGTTTATGCTGTAGGAATCATGACTTCCTGGAAGAAAATTGGACTATATCTAATTATTGCTGAAGAAGGGCTATACTAGCTTACCCTACTTTGTACCAAATATAAGTCAACAGAAAAGACCCAGGGACCCATTTAGGAAAGCTAAGTGTTGAAGCAATGACATATATTGATGAAAGGGCACATTCAAATGACACCTGTTGAAATATATACAGCCCAGCAAAGAGAGGCAAGTATTTTTGCAATTGAATCTAATGTACTAGTTAGTTATATAGGGCAGCAAATAATAGCAAAAGTTTGAAACATCTGGCCTAAGATTACTTCTTCAAGATCTCTCATCACTGGAGAGCAGGGTGAGTACACACTATGGTCAATTCCATTTGTGTAGATTTGTACTTAAATAAATCTTATACTGCATCCTCTTAAATAATATGAATAAAAATACACGAGTTCAACAACCAATTGGAAAGCTAGCTGATGGCATTTGTAAGTTGTTCCTAAATTATACATTCTCTAAAGGATTCCTTTCCTCCTTCTTATATTGTACATTTTACAAATGGCTGAACTGGCAGGCAGAGTTGTTGCTCTCTTCTCCCATATATCATTAAAAAGAAAATATGATAGTATCTAATTATAGATAAAGGAGAAAAGTGGTTTGCCATCGAGACTAAAAAAAGATGAAAGGGAGGATTGCAGAATCTGAATGGGCTCTGCATGATACCTAGCATGAACTGTAAGGCGGGAAAAGCATGAAGAATAGCATTCTGGAATTCTTTCCAATTATCCAAATAGCTGTTTAATATTTTTTTCTAAGAACAAAGTAAGATGCTGCATCTATCTATGCACGTGTATTTCTGCTTTCCCCTAATGTTGCCTCTGTGTGATTTTGTGTATGTGCACTGGGAAGCAAATAGTTTTAGTATGAAACACAACCAATTTTCAAAGCCACTGCCCATTGCCTCTCCCAAAAGAGCGAGTTGGGGATTTTGCTTTGGATTTTTTCTTCTCCACAGTCCCCAGCAGATCCAGTCTATTTTCATACTGGATCTTTTTTATGTCAATTTTTCCCACCATATCATTTGACTGATGGACCCAGAGAGGTTCCTGACGGAGCTTGGGCCTTATCCGGAGGATCTGGTCCATGACTCGGCGGAAAATCAGGCGGCGGCTTGGGAGACAACTGCCGCCGCTGCATTAGACCGAGTCGTGCCCTTGCGGCCTCTGACCCGGCCTAGATCTCGACTAGCTCCCTGGTTTACCGGGGAGCTGAGAGAGATGAAACGCCGGAAAAGACGCCTAGAGAGCCGTTGGAGGGCCAGCCGAACCGAATCCGCTCGAACACAGGTAAGGACACATGTTAGATCCTACCTAGTGGCGATGAGAGTGGCTAGGACTAACTACTATTCCTCACTCATCGCGTCATCAGATAGTCGCCCGGCCGCCC
>NW_015386947.1:316949-336756 GCF_001527695.2 Protobothrops mucrosquamatus
TACCTTCCGTCGCGCCCTCAAGACATGGCTCTTCCAGCAAGCGGACCTGACCTAGGGTGGATTTTACATTGGGTTTTAAATATTCGGAAGACGCAACATTAAAATTCGGTTTAATTCGGTTTTAAGGGGGGGATTGTATATATGTTCTGGTTTTAAATATGTTGTGCGCCGCCCTGAGTCCCTGTCGGGAGAAGGGCGGTATATAAATTAAATTAAAAAAAAAATAAAAAATTGTAACAATTGGATTTTTTTTTAAAGAGCTATTCTACTGATGGGAGACAAAGAGAATCCCGGGCCCTTTCACATATTTGTTGCCAACATTTTGTTGGATGGGAAACAATAAAAAGATAGAGAAATCATGCAGAACATAGATTCTAGAATTCTGTTAAACCCATCAATAGTAGTTCATATCTATATCAAATGATTGGGAGAGGGGGGGCTTAGAATAGAATATTTGCCATAGTCTGAGTACTTGCTATGCTTTTCCCACAGATATGCGCTGGGGAAATTTTTCTTGACTTTTTTCTCTACAATTCTGGCCGAATGTAGCTCATTTTTTGCTTGATCTTTTTTTTGTTGCCTCCTCAGGTTCTATTCAGTTTGTCGAGAATTATCCTGCTGACAGAAAGAATTCAGATTCTGTTTACATAATTTCTTTCCAACTTTGTATTGCACTGGAAAGAATAAAATGTTTCCTATGTGTGTGTGTGTGTGTGTGTGTTTATGCACATGCACATGCCAATGGCACTTCTGTTTGTTTTCATATAATAATGTAATTCATTGTTTTCAAGCCATTTTCTTAATTTCATTTTTTTGGCGTAAGAATTTACAGCTGATTCTCTAAGAAAACATAGTAAAGCCACTGGATAGAATTATCCAATAATATATGAATACACAACAAGACAGTGTTTACAGCTGTCACCTGAGAGTAAAATGGGATCATGGCAACATAAACCAACAATAGTTCAGAAAGAATTTCTGGTCAACAGTTTACAACAGCTTGCTTTTATAAATTCTTATAAATTCTTCATGCCTTTCTAATTTTTTTCTTAATATCCTCAATGACAGAGTTTCCACTGTTTCTCTACGGAAGTTATTTTTCGCTGAGATACTTCATTGCCAATAACATTCAAGCTGTTCCTTGTTGTGTTCCCTGAAGTACTCCAAATCATTCCTATTCATCCTCTACAACAGAGGTCCCCAACGTTTTGGGCACCATGGACCGGTTCCATGGAGAGAGGTTTCTCCCGGGACCGGAGGGGGCGTGGTTTTGTGTGCTGCCTGCATCCTGCAGATGGGGCTTTGCTTGTTTGTGTGGACCAGTTGCTGGCATGCCACAGCCCGGTACCAGTCCACAGACCGGAGGTTGGGGACCCCTGCTCTACATGCATGTGTTGTACTTTTATGCTAATATTTTCGTATGAAAAAGCAGATTTCAGCATTGTCTTCATTTATACTAATTTCTCTTTTCAACAATAAGAGAAGAATTAACAAAGAAAGAAAGACAGAAAGAAGCAATACTGACTAAACATTTAACTTTTTGCAAAATTCCAAACAGTGAAGATACTTGACATTAGGGAAAATGCAAAATACATACTGGGACCAGAATTTTAGTTGCTAAGTGAGTCAGTTATTAAATAAGTCATGACATGGTCATTAAGCAAATTCCAGGTCCCCCGTTGACTTTGCTTGTCAGAAGCTGGTTAGGAATGTTCAAATGGTGATCACATGATCCCAGGATACTGACATCTCTATAACTACATGCCAGTTGCCAAGCACCCAAGTTTTGATCACATGACCACAGGGATACTGCAATAGTCATCAGTCTAAGGGCTGATTGTAAGTCACTTTTTTCCGTGCCATTGTAAACTCAATCACTAAATGAATGGTCATAAATTGAGGACTACCTATACTTATTTGTATTGCCATTTAGACATATGTCACTTAACAGAATAATTTTCCCCTGGATCATATTCCTTTAGAATGTTGCACAATTTTCCCCAAACTTATCTCTTTTTCTATTATCACCATCCTTCTATCTCCAATCTTTGGATTCTATTTTCATATATATACACAACTTAGATGACAACATTCATACTTGCTAAGATACATTTTAATGTATACCTTAATTTAATTACATGTATTCATCAACTCCTTTCTAAAAGGTCAAACTATTTTCATTCAAATCTATTACGTCCTTCCCCATTTCCTTGATTTCACAGGCACTCTATATATCTATTTTACTTTATCACTGCTGTTAATTTGTTAATTCTTGTTTTTCACCATTTACATTCCAAGATGAAATCATGGGTGCAATAAAGTAGCCTATTCTACACCATATCTGTCCTAAAAAGTAGTGTTTTTTTTACTAAAGCTACAATAGGTAATGGACTGAATATGCAAGAAAGATAGTGTATATTTAAAGGAGTTCAGGAAAGATAGTGTACAGATAGTGACAATGAACTTAAAAGAAAGCATCCTACATGATTTTGTCTGGAATATAGTGGTATGCTGTCAATGAGACCAGGAGGACCAAATATGGAAGGTACTTAAGTTGCTGATTTATTTTATGTTTCTTAAATCGAACACTCCAGAAAGTGAAAATAAAAAGTCTGATAACAAGCAATTCCACAGTGATTTTTGGATTACAATTTTATCTACACACACACACACACAAATATTTGACTAAAGAAAGAATATTAATTTATCACAGATGATTTTTTCCTTGTTTATCTGTCAAACATGAGATATGACTTATTATCTAATTAGATTAGTAAAATACAAACTGAATTTAAGCAGAAACTATTTGCAATATATAAATGGTAAAATTTACCTTGAGTTGATCTTGATTACTACATTCTTGATGACTACTACATGGACCCATGCACATTATTTTCTTCACAGAAATATGGAAATGATTGGTCATTACTTTTCTCAGAAGTTTTTCTAATCTCTCAAGCTATTCTATCACTTATTATTCTTAAGATTTTCTCCCAACATCTAATAAAGTTCAGACCTTGCTTAGTTTTTCAGAATGCAGTAATGCAGCCAAGGTGTGCTAGGTATTGCCATCTGTTCAAATAATCTCTTGCTTGCGTCTTGATAGACTATACATATTTTCACATATCTAGACACACAACATACTACTGTTTTGATTATATGAATGCTATTCTCAGACATACTGATCTACCTTTATAAACTTTTGATACTATTTTAGCTTTTATCATCTGCACTGGGCTTTTTTTTTTTTTTTTTTTAGTAAAGAGAGAGATACACTCTTAATTCAGGCAATAAATATTGTGCATAGAAGTTTGCCAGAGACAGATATCCTAAGGAAGTTTTGGTACTTCAGAACAAATGTATAGTAAACTAATAGTTTAGCTAAAACAGAGTAATATGAAATTTTGAATACAGTAGCTCAATTTCTTTTCTCATTCACATTCTGTAATAGAGTTATACATTGTATTTATATCTCTGGCCTTTATATTTCATAAACCATCCTCACAGATATGTACATTGCCATAATGATGTTAATATATGGCTTGTACTTGGCTCTCCCAATTGTTATACAACTACTTTCTTACTCAAGAACAGAACTGGCAGAATGAAACTGCAACAGGCCATTTATATACAACAAAACATTTCTCAAGGACAAATGTCAGGTCAACCCCCTAATGGAAATGTGACCCAATCAGTCACTGTAGGCAATATTAACTATATGAGATAATAGTCTGGTAGGAGAAAGGGGGAGAGATTATTATGAGAAAAAACTTAAATATAGAAATTCTGAATCATTTATAATTTTATAGAAACAGATACTGGCTACTTTAAAGTGGATTACATTTTACAAGGTTTGTATAATGTGGCAATTATAACTATAATAATTTTCCCACTCTGGTAATATAATATAGTTTCATTTACCTTAAATACACAAAAATAAAATTTGGAATATCCTAGATAAAATGAAAATTGATAAGGTTGCACTTGAAAATTCCACATTTTGAATATTTTTTTGAGGAAAGAACTTCTGAAACTGTTGTTCTATGTATTTTTAAGAAGGATCTCTCAGAATCAGGAAAGTGGGGCACCATAAAGTAAGGCACTATAATCAAATGCATAAATATATGCAGGTCTTAGAATTTATTCATGCTCTTCCCTTTATGTTGAGTCTTCTTTCTTGAAATCACGAATGTTATTTATACAAATATTGATGACATTCATATTTTTATCATGCACTCTCTTCTTCTACAAGAGGGACAGGCAATCTCCAATAGGCTACTCCTGAGATCCAAGATTGCATTGACAGCACATTTCATTGTTTTTGTTCAAAATTAATAAGGGAAATAGGAATGGGAACATTTCCAAGGATAACGTTCCCAATTTCTCAAAAAATGTCCTATAATCAGTCTGTAAAAAATGGTAACTTGGAGTAATCTGATTGAAGTTGGGGTAGAATTAAGACTTAGCATGGAAGTAATTGTCTCCCAGAGTCTCCCAATCCTAGTCTTATCCTAAATCCATATAAAAAAATTAAAAATCAGCCAAAACTGCTGCGTTGGGGGTCAATTTCAAATTTTATTGGAAGCTGGGATGCTAAAATTGGGTGTGGGAAGTATATTACCTCTTGGAAGCCTCCCATACTTATTTTCACTCTAAATAACTTTTTTAAAAGAAACAAGAAACAGGCCAAAAATGCAGCAACGATCCTTTTTGTACTGTTGTCACATTACTAATAGTTTTCTCAATCCTTCAGAAATTTAGGAGTCAGAGTCTTGTCCTGTAGTGCTTCAACAACTGCCTAACCTCATGTTATAAGATTAACACTATGGATAAAAGAAGCTATGTTTGCCAAGGTTCTTTGGTTCTATGGTACAATGACCAGAGAATATAGTTTTACACTTGATTTAAGAAACTATCCTTCTTCTCAATGTATCCCACAGAACTTGGCAAATGACGGAGCCTAGTTAGAGTGAGACCGCCAAAGTTGCTACATTACAATAACATCTGTCAGTTTTCCTGCCCTTAACTTACTATATTTCCCTGAAAGGAAAACATAGAAAGCGGATTGCTGCTAGGTATGAAAGCTTGTTGAAAGAAGTAAAAATGTACTATGTAAGAGCACGCTTTTGCCCACTTTGTTATATGAAGAGAGAGTTATGTATGTCAGGAGAAACATAAAGGTGAGTTGAATGCAGTCAGGATGGAGTACTTAAAACAAAGAATAGGACAAAGAATGAATAGGGCAAAACAATGGACATATTGACAGAAATATACACATACTCATACAAAGAAAGGCTGCAAAATCTGGCTCAGCAGCACTATATACTGTGTTTACTCTGTAATAAATCTCACTGAAGACAGTGTCTTTTATACTCAGCAGATTAATTATTTTTAGGCATATTAAACTGGTCCTATTCAGTCAGCTACCTGGATATCTTCTTGTCATCCTCCCATGTGTAGACTTGAAAATAGACCTTTTTATTTTTTCAATTACTTATTTTCATCACTTGTACATCTTTGTCATTAACTCACTTTCATCAACATTTTTCTTTATTAGAGTGATCACAGCAACAAGAGATTACAGCTGTGTGCAAACTAGCCCACTACTTCTGCATATCCTGAAACAACATGGCACAACCTTTTGGATTATGAAGATAAAATAAATAAGGACCCTCGGCTGCTGTAAAATCTTTACACAGAAAAAAAGAGTAAAATTTAAAAATTTGCTAGATCTAGTACTGTGTATGTTGTGTGGGTGGGTGGGTAGGTGTCTGAAAAGAAAGCAAACTATATTTTTAATGAATGATAGAAAATGGATACAAGCCACAAATTGAAATAGAACAGATCTTCCATACTATGCAGTGAAAATGTATGACATCATTAACACTTTGTAAGACTTTTGAAATCTGCACTACAGAAAGTAGCATCTTTATTTAAAATTGCAAATGTATATACTATACAATACTCTTGTTTGCTACAATGCATTTTTTTTCTTTTTCTTTTCTTGTTTTGGAAATATATTAGTGGCTGCCTGATTCAATATTCTTTTTTTTAAACTATACTGAAGAATCAGTTTAATTCAAATCTTCATTCTCAGAAAGCTTGGCTTGACAGAATAGGGGACTTGGCTGCAGTGGTCAAATTAACCGAGACAGATCCCCAACTGAAGAGTCTACAGGCAGTTCTTAATAGTCTCTGATGTGGGCCCAGAGCCCCTTCAAAGTTGCTCCATTTTTTAATATACTAGAAAATAAAAGTCTGATACAGAGGGGGATAATCTTATTCCATGTATCAAATTAATTTAGTCAAACATAAATGAAATGAAATGAAATCTAAACATAATCAAATTTAGTTTTCTCCTTGGCCTCATCTATTTTTTTTCCTGGTCCATTTCGGTTAGCATGCCTGGCAGGCTACTGAAAAGCCAAGTACAGTTCTCAGCCATATAAGGACAAAAAAGAAAAGACAGGTTGAATAACTATAATCTTTTCACTGAACATTGTAATAATAATTTAATATATCCAAATGAGAAATGTTACTTTTCATTGTTTTGAATGAAGTTGCGAAGCTGACAGTATGATAACACAAGAAGCTGTAAAGCATGACACATTGTATACTTGTCTGTGTTACATCAAGAACAGCACCTAAATTCAGGATCTTACATGCATAGACACAATGCAGTTGTGGAGCCTGGTAGAGAAATGGCAAAAGTCTAAGAAATAATTCTGCCCAGCGTATCTCCTGGAAGCTTCTCCATGCTTTCAAACAGGAGTTAAACTTTTTGCAAATATTTTTTTAAGTTTCAAAGGAAATATAATATAAAATATTATAACACAAAGGAGAAAATTGGGGAAGGGAAAAAAGGGGAGAAAATTTAAAATTAAGTCTGTAGTAATGAAACAGTGCCCACAATAAAAATAATGGTTGAGGTTTGGGATAAAAGAATTTTGAGAAAAATCCATTTAAAAACTACTTCAGAAAATTGAAATTAATCCTTTTTTAAAACCAGGGAAGTAACAGTTTAACGTGACATACTGTCATGGAATTAGCAGAAAGTGCTATGGCTATATGCATAAACTAAATGATATGATATCAGAGGAAGTCTAAAGGAATCTTATACCATCCGATAATAATCCAGTTGTGTGTGGTTGATCACTATTTCTACAATATACTGTAAATAGAAAGGTAATCAGTAGTTTTCTTCAACAGCTTACTCTTAAAAACCATTATAACTGTAATTTTGATGCAGTAATAGTGGCGTATAACATAAATTAACATACAGTATGCATTTAGATCATTCTTTAAAAGCAGTACACAAATAAGTATATCATTATTGCTACCTCCATCATTCATGAGTGATACGGATATAGTGGTTTGGATCCACGGTAACTAAGCCGGAGGGTTCCATCAAACCACAGAGAGACTGAAAATACAAGGAAAGTTTCTATTTAAAAGGGAAGGACAGGATTAGTGTTAACTATTCTGTCTTCCATTTTTGACATCCCTCCCATGCTATTTTGAAAGATTCTCTTGCTTATGTAAGCAGACAGTGGATAGGAGGTGAAATTGATGAAATCTGTTTTCCACCTTTCATTAGTGGCCCTATCCTTCCAAGAGATTAGATTTCCTTCTTCCATTTGGAGCAGTATTAACATTTAAGATTCAAACATATTACTCTTTCTCATGTCAAATTCTTGATGAGCAATTTCAGAGGTGTACAAAGCTGATTTATTGGAACCTTGAAACTTCTCACATTCAAGTGGAAATTTTAAAAATGAAAGAAGAAAACAGGCTACCACAATTACCAAACCCTGCTGAATAATTTTAAGTTCAATATACACACGTATATCCACAGAAGAAGTATATGAAAGTAAAATAAGCATAACACAAATTTCAAAACAAATAACACCAGCAAACCACAAATCAGGGAGAAAAAAGAAATCCACTCTGCATTACAGGTAGTCCTTGACATAAAATTGTAATGATTGCAAGTCGTGACAGTCACTGAGCGAGGTATCCTCATGATTGCCTTTGTTTAATAATCCTAATCCTGCCCTCTCCATTGCGGAGAGCATAAGGTGCCTCAGATGTAGGGGAGGCCCTGGGAGGCCTAGCATAGGCCAAGCCCACATTGCAGCACCTTTCCAGTTCACACATGGCCTGGCCCAAGCCTCCCTTGCCGGAGGCACCTAAGGCTCTGCTTCTAGTCCCATTGGGTCTCCATAGACCTTGGGCCTGCTTTCCCATTCCTGGGTCTCTGCAGGGCTCAGTAGCTTTCAGTACATCTTCTTTGGGAAGCAGTTTTGGAAGAGCAGGCTACTCCACCCCTCCAACTCCCAGAGCAGTGAGTAGGACTCTCTGGCACTGTCCTGGAAATGGGCACCATTTTGGAGCAGACACAATCAATTGCAGCCATTCCCAAAATGGCACCCGCTTCTGGGAAAGCACTGCACCGCCTCCAATGCACCGCCTCCTGAAAGTTTTCTGAAAAGATGACTGAGTCATAACAGGGGGCGGAGAGGGGGATATAGGGCCCGGAGGGGTGGAAACAGGCCCAAGGCCCGTGGGAACCTAGTGGGGCAGGAAATCAGGACCAAGGTCTGTGGGGACCTAGTGGGGCAGGAAATCAGGACCAAGGCCTGTGGGGACCAAGCAGAGCAGGATAGAAGAGAGATGGGTGTGGAGCATTGCAGCATCCCTGCAGTCAGTTATAAAGGCAGGCACATTGTCAAGCACCAAATTTTTGTTCATGTGACTGCAGGATTACTGCTGGGGTCATACTTCCTTTGTTCAATGCCATTGTAATTTCAAATGGTCCCTGAATGAACAGTCTTAAGTCTAGGATTAACTGTAGAGTACTGTACCTTTCCCCATCCATTGCAGCCCTTGCTGTATTCTCCCTATTAACCACTAAAAGAAAGCACATGTCCATATTTGGAATTGGCAAAACACAGATATTAGAAGCCTGTTCCATTCAAAAACTGTAGTGTGTGGAAGATGTAAATATTAATGTAATGCAATGTACATTAATGCAATGTAAATATTAATCAATGTTTAAGCATAGGGTTCCTGAGGATAGCTAGAGTTTTAAGTATAACACCATTAATTAGCAAGCACATGGCATAGTTTCAATTCTGTGTTAATGATTAGGCTTCAAGAAAAAGTTGGTCGAACAGTTACAACCAGCTGAAGTTTATGGTTTCGTGATTGACAGGTAAAGCATGGTATATATTTTTGTCTTTGGGTTATGTAACCAATCATGATTTTAGACATTTGTAGCTCCTTGCTGCTTGATAAATATACTCTGTTTCCTGTGAATTAGGGTCTTACCCACAGAATGTTACTGAATGTATCCATGTATGCCAGACCTGGCTTTGCAAACTATAATACATTTTGGAGACTGAAATATACCAAGTAGACAGAAAATTTCGCCATTACTTGGAGGCAGAGAAGGGAGAAGAAAGTATAAATTGAAATTGGAGTAAAAAATAAATTCAGAACTCCCCTCTTATAGTTTCTTCTCCAACCTAAGCAATAACTTTAAGTTTACCCTGAAGTTGTTTAATAAGCTGTGAGGAAAAAATAAACAGAAAACATATCATAATGGATGGGAATGATCCATAGAAAAGGGTGAGGAAACCTTTTTATATAATTGGATCCCGGTGAAATGAATGTAAGAGACTAAGAGAAATCATATTCATAAGAGCTGAGCCTCATACATTCTATGGATTTTTAACTAAGAGTTTTAGACTTAAAGCTCGCCCTTTTTATCCTTTTTATCCCCCTTCCTTTTAAAAACAGTTCTATTCACTGACCTATCTGAGAAATCACTTGTTGTTCAGATGCTTATCATGTAGAATTGGTTTTTTATTGCAAGCAAAATCTTAACAGCAATCAGTAAGACTACTTCTATATTGTATAAAAACAACTATGTTAAAATGTGGACTGAATTAAAATTGGATTTGCAGAGGGGAAAAAATTCTGTTTTGCATGGATTACATATTGTGACCTATTGTTATTGGAAGAACAAGAACCTAAGGTAAAAACTGGGGAACAATTTGTAAGTGATGGCTTTAATTGTGATAGGTTTAATTTTCATAGAATCTTTGAAAGGTTTCAACTTGATAAAAAAGTTTTGTTTTTGCAGCTGACAAATCTGAATTGGAATGGAATTTATACTCAGATGACCACTTGATTTCTAAAGTTTATAAAATACTACTTAGGATGAATTTGGAAGATGAATATGTTAAGGACTGTATGATAAAATTAGTGAAAAACCTAGGTTATAATATAATAGATCAATAGGAAAATATGTGGATTAACAATTTAAAATTTACTTTGAATTAGAGTTTGAAATAAAACTTTTATAAGATGATATATCAATGGTATTTGACTCCAGACAAATAGGCAAGAATGTATAATGGAACTTCCAATAAATGTTGAAAATGTGATCAAACTCCAGGTAAATTTTATCACATGTGGTGATAAATCATATCATACTAAATCATATTGGATAAATATAATAATGATTATGCAGGAAATACTTAAAGCACAACAATTAATGAAATCTGAAACATTTCTTTTAGGTATTATTGATAAACCGACAGAAAAATAGTTTGGAATTTTATTTTTCTATATGGTGACAGCTGCAAGAACTGTGTATGCCAAATTTTGGAAAGAAAAAGGAATACCAACAGTGGAAGAATGGATTTTGAAATGGCAGAGATGGCAAAATTAAGTGTGTTGATTAGAGACAATGGTTTGGATAAGTTTTTATAAGAGTTTCTGGAAGCTGTGGAGTTTCTGTGAGTTACATAATGGACTGTTAACAAAGGGCTTTGAAGTTTAATATATTTTTTGGGGTTAACAATTAACAACTTTTTTACAATGAAGAGGTATTGGGTTGATACATGTCATACATAATAGATTTGTATATCTGAGATATTTGTTAAGAGAATGTGATGTAAAATATTAATTTAGTAAGTAATAGTAATGTATAATTATTTGTAGGTCCACAATGCAAGGGAACAAATCTATTAGGTTGTGTGAGATACTAGGGTGAAGCTTGTATTTTTATTGTTAATTTTATATTTGTTGTATGCACTTTTTACCCTTTTCCTTTTTTGTGTCATGTCTGTAATTTTTGTTTTGTTATCTATTTTTTCATTCTGTATAATTGTATTTTATTTTTGGGAAAATATTTTTTTTAAAAAAAGTAGCACTGCTACAACATAATCCAAACTTATACAGTATCCATGGTGGGCATAATTTTGAACTGGAAAAGTTGCAATTAGATCTATTGAAATTATTCTGTAGTTACAGTACTCTATTTCAGTCTTTCCAATCTGGTATTCAACATGTATATTCGAACTCAAGTTCCCAGAATTCCCCAACAGAAAATTGCATAGAGCTATTATTTATAATATTAAAGTTATCCATGACAGTATGAAATCATAGCAAATAAGATGTGACTTCAGACTCACAATTTTTGTTTATTTTGAAAAATGAGTTTTGTTGGCTAGCAAAAATCTCTTAATATGCCTCATTATGATGGATATCATTTTCTTTCCTACTTTCCCATTTAACTGCTAAAACCACAGTGATAACTTTAATGAATGTAATCTGCATTCTTTTATAGCCAGCAGCTAATCTTTCACAAAGTTACAGAAAGTATTACTATTAGTCTTATTATTTTCCCTATCTTTTTTCTTTTCAAAAAGATTAGAGGACATTTTTTAATTTACATCTGATAAAAGGTCATGCATCTTTAATAAAAAATGAAGCACAGATTCACTGAGTCAGCTGACAAGTCCCGAGATTAAAGATTGGTGCTTATAAAGATGCTCTGCCATCCTAACACTCCTCAGTGATCATAGACAGACTGCATTTTATATGCACTCTACTTAATCAGCAGAAACATCTATCTTTATTTGTTTATAATGTAATACTTTTACATCCTGGTATTGTGTTTTTCCTTTGTATTTTCTAGAATACAAAGGATTGTTGCTCTTTTTATTTTTTTCCACACAATTCAAGCTTAAGAATATAGGAAGGGTAATGTTTTAAAATATTACATAATTTCCTATTGCAAATGCCCTTATACATCGTATTTCACTGATACATTATGCATTCAGGAAGAAAATCAAAGGCTTTGTTCATTACTCTGTGGCATACATATACATAAACACACACACACACACAAACACACACACACACACACACACACAGAGAGAGAGAGAGAGAGAGAGAGAGAGAGCGAGAGAGAGAGAGAGATTGAGATTCTATACACTCACGGCTTAATGTGGCTCAATGGCATAGAATTAAACAAAACTTCCTTGGATTCATCACATATGTTTCATGTGTTAAAACTATGTGTTGAGATTATGACCTGCCCATGTTAGGCTTCAAGCAAGCAGAATCACTTTAAATGGTCCAGCCATTTTGTTAAAGTTAGGTAAGCTTTGGAATGAAGTATATATATCCTTCCCTCTACTCATAACAAAGAAATGGCTTTAGGACTTTGGCCTTTTTTATTCTAACATTACCTATTATCAGCCATGCTATAAGATAGTTTGGACTGGCCCACAGTTACCCAGTAAGTTTCATGATTAAATGGAGGCTTGAACTTGGCTGCCATTGCCTGAGCAAAACAACAACCTAAACAACTACACATTAGCATTTTTTTTTCTTTATGAGAACACAGGCAAAAGTAGCAACTGAAAAAAAGATGTGTGTATTTGTGTGTATGGATTCCATACATACATGAGAAAAAAGTGAGTGCAGAAAAAATTCCTAGTAGCCAGGAAATGCTTATCAGCGATGCTTCCTTTTTAACTGCTTTCATTTTTGTAAACTGTCAAACTTGGCTGCCTTGCCTAATTGGACTTTCCCCCACGTGATAACATTCACTTCAAAGTGCAAACCATAAATATTTCATAATATCACAAAGGCTAATGACAACCCTCTCTGAACTTGCAACCTAATTCTATTTATTAGTCATAGGCTGGTGGTTTTTTTTGGGGAAATAGCAGACCCATCCTAAGCTAGTTCTCAATATAAAGTCTTCCTGACTACAAGTTGAGTTCAAGGAATGTCTGCGCTTACAAAAGGAAACAACAATTTTCCATGCTGCTTTTTATTACTCAGTTAATTAATGACTAGAATATCTGAAAGGGTGATGAGGTCATGTGTATTTTCAATGCAAGACATGCTTTTGTTTATATTTGCATATTCAGAATTCACTCCTTTTGATAGCACTATTTCACATATATACTATTTCATGACACACAAGAAATCTTCAAGACATTTTGGGCTACATTTTAAAGTAATGTCACTCTGTAAGAGTCTTCTGCTTTTGATGCAGCATTAATTATAAAATGCTTTGAATAGAATATTTTATCAGATAGGGAAGAAAACAAATGCTTATAAGCCACAAAAGGTTAAGTACTACTTACACAATCTCATCATTCTGAAATTCAAGCTCTCCACAGGTGTCTTCGAAGTCCTCTCCGCTTCCCTTGGCTGTGCCTTCAATTGTTTTGTACGGCACAATAACATTTCCTCGAGCTCCAGATGTCCGTAGCACTTTCACCTCCATGGTCCCCACACTCTCACTTACATGAGTGACTGGTTCCTCAAAAGTAAATATGCCAGCATGATCATCATCAAAGATTGTAACTGTGGCTGTAGCAGGTGATCCCAGGCAAGCCACAGTTGTAAGATGGTTGCCCTCTTCAGATTGTTCTGACACTTTCACATTACTGAGGTGAACAAGGAAATTCTCATCTTCCTCAAATATATCGTCATCAATTATGCCAACTCTTATTTCTTTTTGTATCTCACCTGGCTTAAATACCACTGTCCCTTCAGTGAACTCGTAATCAGACCCTGCGTTGGCTGTACCATCTTCAGTTCTGAAATCAACCAAGACTGTTTTGGTCAAATCACCACCTCGACGGGCAACTGTTAGAGCTACTGTGCCACAGTTCTCAAGGCACTGGTAGGTGCTCTGCTCAAAATAGACCTTACTGACAGGGTCATTGTCTGCCACCTCACAGTTGACCTCATGCATGCTGACAGCTTTTCGTGCTTGGTCAGCTGCATGTCGCTTCAATATGTTGCCAGCTCCAGTCATTAACCGAGTAGCCTGAATACGATAAAAGGCGCGACTCTTTTGTTGCTGACTCAGAACTTGATAATTAGCTAGTTCTATTAGCTGTTCAATCTCTTTGTCTGGATGCTTCTGTTTCAATTCCTTCAGGATTCTAGCCATTTCTCTCCTTGCTTCATCATCATCTTGATCCTTCTCATCCACCTCTAAGACCAGAGTGCCATCCAAGAAACTTTCAACATGGGAATTAACTATCTTTCCATCCATTTCAATATCAGCTTTAGATGGTGGCCCTTCACCCTCATGTTCAATTATCATGCCTCTCTGCTTTCCAGCTCTGTACTTCTTGTAGACATACTTGTAGAATAAAAGCCTTCGATCAGCAACCCATGCAAACACCACACAGATAGGAAAAAAGAAGAAAGTGAGCAAACTTTCCCAGACTTCTACTATTCCAGGTGACATAACTGACAAAATTAAATACAGCCAAGTATAGGCAAAAATGCTCCAAGCTGCAGTCACAAAAAACACACGAAGATGCTTAATCTTCCTGATTTCTCCATCAGGGACAACATAAACACAAAGGGCTATAATGACAAACATATTAAAGGCAGCGCTTCCTACAATAGTGCTTGGCCCAAGGTCTCCTGCCTTGAAGCCATGGCCACACACTTCAATGACAGATAGGAGGATCTCAGGTGCAGAAGAGCCCAAAGCCATCAATGTTAAGTTCGAAACAGTTTCATTCCAAATTCTTACTGTTGTCTTGCTGGTTTCACCATTGGGTTTCTTGATTGTTATTTCTCTCTCTTGGGATGTAATAACTTCTATGGATGACATGAAACGATCTGCTATAATAGACACTCCTAGAAACATGTATACCATGGCCACAAAATATACAGTAGCTCTTGCTATTTTATCACCAAATGAAGGATCTTGAGGTTCCCAAATTGGCAAAATTATACCTTTCTTACAGATATAGGAACCAGAACATACTTTTGAATAATTGGCTTCTTCAGGTTGATGTTCTGTATGTACTTTGTCCACATGGCATAGCAAAAGTGCAACAGTTAAAAGAAGAAGACCACCAGGCAAGGCAGTTGAATTCCTTAATCCCATCATGATTGTTCTGTCAGACCAATTTCCAAATCTTTTCTTACCTGCAGAATACAAAAATGTGAAATTTATTACCAACATTCAACTGAAGAAAGCTATAGCTTTTTTCTTTCTATAAGGTTCACTATTTTACAGAATCTTTTACCTTCTAGGAAAAAAACTATTCAACTTGTATTCAGATTAAAGTCATTGAAACAATGGTATAGGTTAACGACACTATTGAAGATACAACTATATCACTGCTGAAATTGTATTTTTTGTTTTATAAATACATAATATACAATGCAATATTCAGTAACGTGTATCATACAGAATAATTACATTCAATGTTTCTGAACCTTCACAACTTTAAGATATGTGGATTTCAACTCCCAGCATGGCTGGCTGGGGAATTTGGGGAGTTGAGGTCCATACATTGTAAAGTTGTGAAGGTTGAGAAACACTGGTCCACTAGATGTGACAAAGCTTGAACTGTTTCCCATACTGTCTAGATACATATGGAAATACCCAGAGCAAAGTCCAAACCTTCTTTCCTACAATCTTTCTCAGAATTATTTATTTCTATTCTGTGCATTATATATTTTATCTACTAACTGATCCATAACAAGCAGTTCTCTTTTATATCATGACCATTAGTGTTTATTTAGGAATATTAGGGGAAAAATAATTAAAAGTTTTTGAAAAGTGTCAGCAAACAGTATTTTATTTTTAATAATATTTTCCCAGAAGATCTCATCAATCTGACAGATTTGAAATCATTCTTACATAAAACCTACAGATGCATAAACTTCCATGGTTAAAGCATTAATACTAAAAACAGGATCCAACCGCTAGGCATACTTGGGGTTCAAGTCAGCAGCACAGTCCCACAGTCCTTTTATTGAAACGATATGCCTTCATACAATTCAGACATGAAAGGGAATTAACTGATTTATTTATTTAGGATATTTATATCCTGTCTTGAGCTTTCTCAGGATAAGTAGCAAAGAAATACAAAAGCTAAAAATAGAAGGTACAAAATCCTAGATAAAAATAAAATTCCATGGAAATGTAAAGACACATCTCAAGGCAAAGATTAAAAACATATTTTAAGAGTTCTGGTGTCAGAGACCTCACTGAAACCTTCATGTAAGCTTCTTGGGGGATAGCAGAGGATCGCATTAATTCCCAGCATTGTTGAGCCAAGGACTCACTAGTTTGATCTTTTTTAAAAAAATAAAAATAAAAAATATAATATAATATAATATAATATAATAAATATAATATAATATAATATAATATAATATAATATAATATAATATAATATAATATAATATAATATAATATAATATAATATAATATAATAAATATAATATAATAATATAATATAATATAATATAATATAATATAATATAATATAATATAATATAATAATATAATATAATATAATAATATAATAATATAATATAATATAATATAATATAATATAATATAATATAATATAATATAATATAATATAATATAATATAATATAATATAATATAATATAATATAATATAATAATATAATAATATAATATAATAATATAATAATATACAAGACTCTGGAGACATTGTCACATCTTCCTATTACAAATACCTCTAGTCCCTACTCTAATACGGTAGTGCTCTACCAGATCCAGCCCTGAAAGAAGCACTTGTCAAGGCAGGTATTCAATCACCTTTCTATTGCAATGTATTTGTACTGCCACTTGATAACTTGTTATAGATTGCTCACAACAGAAACAGACTCTATTAACAAGACTGGAAGCAGAAGTAAACACACCCTGCCAGAAAGCAACATCCACAGATTCTTTCCACTTTTGTTGGAATGTCCAAAGCAGTGTTGCACTTTCACGCTATTGATGCTTGTTTTTATCTAATTTGTAATACTATTTTGTATTTTTAAATAGTTTGTACAATATTTTATATATTTTATAATATGTTTACAAACATTATAAACATTTATAAATGTTTGCTTTTTATAGTAGGCCTCAACTGACTTTACACTGCAGAGGCCTTTTTGATGCATAGCATAAAATTAGAATAAATAAATAAATAAATAAGCAAGTATGACGTTATCATGTTTCTTAAGTTATATATTGTGATCAATCCATTGAGGTAGTTATAAACAATGATCCTGTCAGTAAAATCTATTTTGAGCATCAATAATGATAATACATACAGCATGAAATCACAGTGATAAAATAGCAACTACAACACTAACATTCTCAGGGCTTTTTTTGTCATAGAACGCACAGAGTTCCGGCACTTTTTTCAACAGATTTTCCAGAGTTGCGTTCTTTTCCTATTGTTTCCTTTTCTATCGTTTGTTTTTGAAAATGCCCTGCTGGCGGTACAGTGTGAGTGGGATCCCCTCCGGTGCTGTCTGCCTCCTCTATGAGGAGCCATGAGGCGCCGGAGCACCACAGCCAGAGCGTGGCTTGATTGGCTGGGTCGGACTATGTGGTGTGAAAGCCAATGGTAGTGGTGGAAGACACATAAACATGGAGGCCATCTTTCATGAGAGGGTGAGTGAGTCTTTTGCCTTCCCTTAAAGAAGGTGAGGTGTGAGGTTAAAAAGAGGCGAAGCGAGAGACAAGAAAGGCGGCTGGGGTGGAAGCTTGCCCGACAGCAAAACTTTGCTATTTCGGTTCCTTGGGTAGTTCAAAGGCTGGGATGTCTACGAAAAACTCTTTTTAGTCTTTTATACTTTATATTCAAACTGCAGAGGGGAAGAATAAGAATAAAGCCAATGTCTTGTGATTTGGAGGTATTATTATTAATAATAATATGTATTAATTATGTATTGGTCAGATGTAAAGGTAGCCCTACAGTATGAGGTTTAATCAGATCTATTTATTAAATTGGGTTTAACTTAAAGGTAAATTAAAAGTAATCTGTTCACTGACAAAGTTTCAACTTTAATTTGTTTCAAGTCAATATCCATATTAAACTCCAAATGTAAATTTTTCCACCTTGTTTGAAAACTTCTTAAAAATAATTCAATCTTTTACAAGCAACCAAATTTTGTTTTATTGGGTCAATTTCATTCCACATAGAAAGCTGACATTTCCACTCATTAAACTAAATCGATATGCCAATGGTAAATGTCTCAAAAGATTAATAAAATGACTTCTTGTAATTAAAGCCACACAGTGCATGGTAACATTAATAGTATTAACTTACCCTGAACAAAATCCTAGTCTTTTAGATACACTAAAAATTAAAGGGTTTTTTTTCAACTACAAAGGTAAGCCTTGTAGGGTAGGCAAAGCGGGTTGTATGGCGTGTGTGAGTTCTGGCACTTTTTTTTTTAAACAAAAAAAGCACTGAACATTCTAATCCATTAAAATGGCTTTCAAAATACTGTACCTGAAAAAATAAAAAAGGC
The DNA here is from genome assembly GCF_001527695.2 of Protobothrops mucrosquamatus. NCBI lineage: Eukaryota > Metazoa > Chordata > Lepidosauria > Squamata > Viperidae > Protobothrops > Protobothrops mucrosquamatus. Next base: position 335,587 of record NW_015386947.1, read on the forward strand.
CTTTGTCTAATATTCCAAAAACAGTAATGCAACACCAGTGTTCACAGACAACGCGCTACAATCAAAAGACTTTCTCTCTGCTTGAAGTAAAGTTCTGGGTATCCTAATTCATGAACATGGGAGGAAATATTGCTTCACATAATTTTATTATTTATTTTATTGATTAGACTTCTGTGCCTTCCATCTCATATAGAGGCAACTAAGATTAATTTTGTGTAAGACATTTCAACTAGAGAAAAATGGCAGAGAAATCTAACTACCGCTGCTGCTGCTGCTGCTACTGCTGCTGCTGCTGCTAATTATAATTACAGTGGAATTTTTGAATTACTGTAGACTGAGAAGTTCAGATGGCAAGTGCAATGGAGACTAGATTGAATAGTTTTAGTCAGCAGTTTAACTGCCATGCTTTGAAGTTGTTGATTCTGGATCATTTCCTAAAACAGTCCCACATATAATACATTACAATAGTCAATATGGAAACTTAACAGAATATGAACAATTGTTCTATAACTCTGTTTAGTTAGAGACAGAGTTGGTATATCATCTTAAGCTGATAAAGGGTGCTTCAAGCTCCTGAGGTAACACCCATTCCTTAAGTGAAGCACAACTACTTTTGGAGCAGGATAATCACTTACTTGGGCGGGCAAATCACTCACAAAAATGATTTTTTCCATCTTCTTTGAACTGAATCTCAGTTGATAAGCTCTCATCTCCCCAGGCGCTGATTCAGAACTTCTACTGTTTCATCTATATTAGATGAAGTTGAAAACTAAAGCTGGGTGTCACCTGAATACGTATTTGATGACACTCCACCCTGTTCTTGATAACCTCCTACATCATGTAGATGTTAAAAATAATACAGTCTTAAACATAGTCACAGTCCTAATCATAGTCACAATGCAAATCAGTAATCCTTCAGCACCATCTTCTCTAACTGGCCATTCAAGCAAAAGTAGAACTGGAATGGTTCTGTCCTAAATGGTTTTTCTATCACAAAAGATACCGTGGTCAGTACTACTGAAGAGATGTCTAAGACACTGAACCAGGTTGTACTCCTCTTGTCCCTCTCCCAGAGTAGGAGTTAGGCTGCAAATAAATTTAACAAATAATAAAATACAGTGGTGCTTAAAAGTTTGTGAATCCTTTTGAACTTTCAGTATTTCTGCATAA
>NW_015386947.1:336772-346632 GCF_001527695.2 Protobothrops mucrosquamatus
GTCCTAAATGGTTTTTCTATCACAAAAGATACCGTGGTCAGTACTACTGAAGAGATGTCTAAGACACTGAACCAGGTTGTACTCCTCTTGTCCCTCTCCCAGAGTAGGAGTTAGGCTGCAAATAAATTTAACAAATAATAAAATACAGTGGTGCTTAAAAGTTTGTGAATCCTTTTGAACTTTCAGTATTTCTGCATAAGCAACATAAACTGTGATCTCTTCCACATGAATGAACAAGTATGTTTTTGACTCATTTGTTTAATATTAGATCATATTTAGGTAAAATACTAAAAATTCAAAAGGACAGACAAACCTTTAAGCATTACTGTATAAAGGATACTTGACTTTTAAGAAATTGAGTAATAAAGGAGTTGGTTTTACCTTTCTGGCAATTCTCTGAATGTAAGTATCTACTTAGTTCTGCACTTATTTTTAATGTGTTTGGTAGCTCCTCTTGTTCATACTGCAGGCAGCATTAGCAAAATTTGCTGACCAAAAAGAAGTAGCTTACTTCCTTCTCTTGGCGAGAGCAGGAGGTGTTAACAGATGCCATCTGTGGCATCACTTAACTATTATATATGCAAATTGTGGCATTAAAAGTGGCTTGGGAAAGGCACTTTCCTGACAGGCTCCAAATACACAGCCGACCAGAGAAGCTACTTTTTGCTGACAAAAAGGCTCTTCCCAGCTAAAGTACAATGTTAACTTAGGCTCAGGGGACAATGCATAGATTCACATAACAAAACTATAAAAGGGACAAAGTAGGAGGTGTCAATAGATGCTAACTTTGGCACTTCATTAGTTACACAAATTGCAGTGGGAAATCTGATTTTTAAAACTCTGGCTGCTGGGAACTTGCAATCACAAATGAGCAGTCAGCTTTTGCTTTATGCTTAACAAAGAGGTCATTCTAACCTACAGCACTTAGTTAACATAGGCTCAAGGGGCAGCACATACAAGAAAAATATACAAAAGTAAGGCTGTAGCAAAGGGTCAGACCCAAGGCATTACTATGGGTAAGACTACCGAGTTAGCCAATCCTAATGGATTTTGTAAAATAATGGGGCAAAGGGAAGAAAACTCCAACAATCACCCTCCCCAAAAGATACTTATGATCCAGATTCGAAGGTCTGACAGCCACCCCATGGTCATATGATTGCATTTTGAGTGCTTGGCAACCAGCCCACATTTACAGAAGTTTGAAGTGTCCCACAGTCACATGACCACAACCTATAACATTTTTTTTGTTGGAAACTGCCATTTATTTCTGGTTTGTAGTAAAAAAAACAAAACCCTTCACTTATTGTGGACAATGGGCTTGCTTAACTGCAGGATCCACTTAATGACCACAACAAAACATTTCAAAAAATTGGGTCGGTCACATGTCATACAACGGAAATTCTGGGTTCCATTTATGTGTGTCAGTCGAGGACTATCTGTAAAAGAAGCTGTTTAAAATTAAGAAATGTGCAAGAAGTGTACATAGTTGTATACATGATATTACAAATTAGTGGGTATCTTTGATGTGCTTTGTGAACAAACCTTTGTGAAGCCTTTATAATGGCACTACATACTAAAGGGTTTCCAGTACTATTTATGAAATTAAATACAAACATATATGGCAGAAAATAAACCTTCAAAGTGGCTGCAAATAGAAAACAACTGAAAAGTGGGGGAGATAGATGGTTTAGAAATGTGAAACATAAATAAATAAAAATAAATAAATTAGTACAATTTATAAAGTTAACCTGCAATAGAATGTGACAGGAATAGTTAGAAAATCAAATGTATAACAGATGGCAATAAGCCAGTCCATTAAAGCCAGAATTTAATATAAAATATCAATATATGTTTATATAGGGGTGGGGATGTTAAAGTGGAGCATTGACTGCTTTCTTTTAGTGCCATCCTAAAACTGCTTCCTCGGCAATTTCTACTTGGATGGGGCTCTGAAATCAAAAGTATATCCTATATCTATGGGAAAAAACCTGGGAAAACATAAGGACCTTTCTTTCTTTTGCTAATAATATATCTCCAGCATTCTACTTGATATTAAATTAGCCAGACACAAGTTGTGATGCTCTGCTTTATGTGTTTTACTTATGTTTAAAGACTGCCCATCTCTCTCATAGAGCTACTGTTACTATAAAGACTTGATGTATCCAAATTGTTTGTTTGCTAAACTTGAATACTGCCCATCTCACCAGAGGTGACTCTTAACTGTACTACACTGTCATTGTTATGATATTCATTCAACACATCAAACATTATATAATCCTTTACTTCTGAATTCTTGCATTTTCTGTGCCACAGAAAACCATAGCAGCTGCAGTTTATTGAAAATATGTTGCAGAACTCTATATATGACTATGATTATAGTCATATATTCATAGACCCCTAGGATTAGAAAGGATCTTCAAGATTCTCTAGTCAAACCCAATGCCCTTTGCGGGAATTCTCATACCATCCTGGACAAATGGCTGTTCAATCTTTTCCTGAAAACCTCCAGCACCCTTAACTGCCGGAAGCAGGCTGTTCCATTGCTTAACAGCTCTCACAGTCAGGAAATTTCTCCTTAGTTCAGCCTTCATATAACTGTTGCTTTGCCAAACCACAGTTATAGTACTCTATGTTCAGATTTCTACTATCATTGTGTCATTACAAATGTCACTTTCTTCATACACAGTGTTTCCAATACTTCTGAATAATTTAGGGGGAAAAAACCTTATGGAGCACACTGGATAGCAGTGAAAGTCTCTGCTATTATAAAATACAAGGGAATATCACTGTTTTAAATGGAAGCCAGAGTGCAAATATAATAATTGAAATACTGATTTTAGATCCCTGTGTCATAGAACACAAAGATAATACTTCACACTGTCCCTTTAGTACAATTTGTAACAGAATGATGTGTAAAAAAGTCTAGCACTTAAATCAATTTCATGTCTATTCAGTACCAGCTGAAGGGTATACAGCATCCCTAGGCCACATTGACTAATTTTATGGATTTTTGACAAAGGTTCCAATGATAACCAGAACTATCTTTCTCTTTAGCTTCCACAAATAACCTGTAGGACCAGATGCTCCATCTCTTTTCTGACTCTATTGTCTTGCCCTTTATCACCTGAGATCCTTCATTAATGGTCTAAGTTTTGCTAGCAAACTGCTTTTGCTGCCATTTTCTCTACTATGGCAATGATATCAAATAGCAAAAACTTATTTATTTGGGTAAGACTTTTTTTTACTTTTTTCATACATTTTTCCAAAGGAAAATAAAAAAAAATAAAGTAAAATTTATTTTATTTATTTATTCATTAAATTTATTTGCTGCCCATCTATCTCATTTTGAAGTGATTCTGGAGGGCTTACACCTCAGGTGTCAAACTCGCCGTGTCATGTGATGTGTTGCGACATATCGTGACTTTTTTTGCATTGCCGGAGCTGGGGAGGGCACGGCCTCCATATGATGCAACTGGCCCGTGGGCCAGCAGTTTGACACCCCTGGCTTACAGCATTAAAAGCATAAAGCCATAAGATGAATATTTCTAAAATGATAAAAATGGAGTTACAATCAAAGCTAAATTTATTGTTAAAAGATGGGGAGAGGAGCCGATGCATGGGGAGAAGTAGGAGTGCCTCATAATTCATCAACTACCTCCCCTCCCCTATTGAGGACCCAAGGTCAGGCAGAGCCAGGTCTTCAGGCATTACATAAGGTCAGAAGGGTGGGAGCTGATCTCACCTCAGGGGTAAGATATTCCAAAGGGCAGAGGCCATGGCAGAGGATGCCCTTCTCCTGGATCCTGCCAGCTGAAATTCCTTGACTGATTGTAATTAGACTGAGTATAAGGAAACTTCCTATGATGTGAATAAGAATTCAGAGTTATTATGTCCAACAGTCCAATTCTACACTTGGGAAATTCATGTGACATCATCTGCCCAAGATGATCTTTCTAAAATTTATGCTATCTAAATTCAAATGCCATGTCGGGAAAAGAAAATGGAAGGTGACCACTGCCTCGAAAGCTATCAAAACAGTGTCTGGAGTAGCAACCATTTTGTCATCCAGAGTGAGATTCCATGTTTTAATTTTGTAGTTGAAAAGAAATAATGAAAGGAATATTTTTTTTTACAATCTATTCTAGGAAGCTATTTTATATGCAAGTATAGATGCTTCTGGCTACATTTCATTTCAGTAACTGAACTAATATAATAGCAGCAACATAATAACAGATCTCCAGTTATTTTTATAAGCTTGGGTGTTCAATTGCATCATATATAATGAATCAGCTCTAACTGGTAACACTGTGTGTCTGTGAGTGATTATGAGTGGTAGAAAAAGAGAGACAAAAAAAGAAAAAGGAAAGAGAAAACAATTTAACACAGAACATTGTTTAAACAAATTATCTTCAGTGATAATATAGTTGATCATCATGTACAATTGACTTTGACTACAGCATTGTAAATTTTCTTTAAAACCATTAATCTGATACACTTGCTCAGATACTCTTTGTATGTCCCCAAATAATGCAAAATTCTGCAGAAGCAAAGCAGGTGTAAATGTAAAATCCCTACAGCACGAATGGAAAGCAAAAGTTCCAAAAGGAATTACTGCACTGAGGGTCAGTGTGTAAGGTAATATAAAATGAGTCATAGTGCAATTTAGACCAACTCCAGAACCTTTAAAAGATTTGGCCCATGACCAAAATTGCTGTACCAGAATTGATGAATAAAAATCACCCCAACTTTTGTTTGGAGATTTATTTACATGAATCACTTTAATGCCAGAACTTTCTAAATCAAATTTTAACTGACCAGAAATTATATAAGAGAGTGTACCTTCTTAGCTGTCTTTTTGTTATACCATGTGACAGGTTGGAGGAAGAGAATGGAAGATGTTAAATAAATGAGGAAAAATGTAGTGTGTGAACTCTGAATAAGTTGTATCCCTGATATTTAATGCAAAAAAAATGCTTCTTGAATACATCTGATTGATCTAACAAATCTGTTATATTTGAAATACTCCTTGTAACTGGGCCACAGGGGGGGAGCGAGCAGAGGAAAACTCAGGGCTGTATACAAGATACTAATGGCCTCCTGTGAAATCCTATGCTGTGGAAAGAGCCATGGCTCAATGACTCAGCACATGCTTTGCATGCAGATGGTTCTTGATTCATACACCAGATGAAACAGTAACTTCAGATTGCTTCTATATTAAAGCTGTCTTTGCAATCACAATTTTTACATACTAACATTCTGTGTAAAGCCAAGTATGAAATGAAAAGCCAAATACCTGAATTTTCCAGCTTGCTAATTTCTACATCCAATCTCTAGTTTCTGGAATGCCTGGAGAGCCATATATCTGCAATTCACACTAAAGCTGTATTCAGACAGTGTAATAACCTATGATTTACCATGACAAGAATGAGTCAAGGCAATTCTCTGGCTCATGTGCATCCCTCTTCTCCTTTGGCACGGCTGCAAGGAAATCAGTAGCTATCTCTTCTAATTTAAATTAAGCTTTTTTTTTTTTTTGCTTCCTTCAAGTCAGTGTTGATTCCTGGCTGAACAAATCCCTGCAGTTTTCCTAACTAGATTGCAGAAGTGATTTGCCATTGCCTGCTTCCTAGACCCGAGAGTAACTGGCCCAAGATCACCCAGCTAGCTTTGTGCCTAAGGCAGGACTAGAAGTCAGAGTTTCCTGGTATCTAGTCTAATGCCTTAACCACTTTTGATAATTCAAGAAAAGTGTGGCTTGTGTATGCATTGCCACAGGAGATTATATCATTCATATATGCCACCTTTACAAAATCCACATGACAGACAGATTGAGGCACTCACAATGAAGATACTGCTTTTACTTTTTAAAATGTTTGTTATTTTGTTAATGTATTTATTAAGCCATGGTGGCACAGTGCTTAGAATGCAGTACTGGAGGCTAACTCACTGCTCACTCCAGGAATTTGATTCTGAGCAGCTCGAGGTTGACTCAGCCTCCTAGCCTTTCGAGGTTGGTAAAATGAAGACCCAGATTGCTGGGGGCAATATGCTGACTCTGTAAACCACTTAGAGAGGGCTGTAAAGCACTATGAAGTGGTGTATAAGTGTTGTTGCTATTGCTAATGTGCAACAGAATCTTAATCTAAAGCCTGAAATTGAAAATGATATGCTACTGTGTTTCCCCTGTCTTTTTTTTTTTTTTTTTTTGCCTCCAAAAGAGGCACCTGGTCTTATTTTCGGGTGTGTGTAGTGTCTTTTCCACTCACCTCGCAGCAGCGGCACCGACAGCCCCACCCACCCAGCCCATTTATTCTGTGGCCGAAGGAGCAGCTTCATTCTGTAGCTGAGAATGGAGCTCGGCCTGCATTTTGCAGTCATAGGCCTTTCCGGAGGGCATCTGTAGCCGAGCACCGAGCTAATCCATAGCTCAGTTCTTGGCTACATAAGCCTTCTGGAAAGGCCTGTGACTGCAAAATGAGGCTGAGTTCCATTTTCAGCTGCAGAATGAAGCTGCTCCTTCTGGCAAGGCAAGTGTTGATTCATGGGAGGCTTGGCTGCAATGGTAACCTCCACCCCCCCCAATAGCTTGATTTTTAGGCATGTGACTCGCCCAAAACTAGGGCTTATTTTTGCAGTAGGGCTTATATTAGGCCCACCCCCAAAAACCAAGCTAGGGCTTATTTTGGGGTTAGATCTTACTTTTGAAGAAACACGGTAATATCCTTTAATAATTGGTTCATCCACCTAAGCATTTAACAAATGTCCCTTTATAAGTTAAATTTCTTCCATAGCAGTATGCCACAAAGTCAACATGCAATAAAATAATAAAAATAATAAAACCTCTTGAATTGCCAAGCATGAATTGACAGATAATTCCTTATTTTAATCTTATTTTTAAGATTATTATGACTAGGAACATGCATCATACTAAATTACAATGTGATTGCTTGTTTTTGAACCCATACATTTTTTTAAATACATGATGGTTAAATAGCATGATTTCATGACACAGGACCCTAGACATTTGTGAGATTGTCCAATAAATTTCTCATGCTCCAGGTCCTGTCAATTAAACAGTGCTATCTTATGGGATCCAAGAGACCTGCCTTCTCTGTTGCAGCACCTGCCCTAAAGAACAGTCCACCCATGACATCTGACCCTTTAAAAAACCCCTGAAGACATGGGTTCTTCTCCAAGGCCTGGGCTAGGATGAGCCTCTAATAACTATATAGATTCTATATCTGGTCCCCAGTGCAATATGTTTTGTATATATCATGGTTTTCTACCATGTTTCTTTTACAGTATTTGGTGTTTTTAACCCTTATTAGTTGCCCCAAGTCACCTAGCAAGCGGGGAGTGAATAAATAAATGATGAACCTAGCTTAAAACTAAATACAAATGTTCATTTTTAAGGATGTTGAATTATAAATCAATATTTCTTCCACTTATTCAGGGATACTCAACCTCCAGAAAACTGGGGTATTTATTAAGCAGCAGAAGGCACAGTCATTTTCTCACTGGGTTGTCAAAGTGTGGGGGAATAGGAAATATTGAATAGCTAAATTATAACTTAAGTCAAAAGCACTTTTGAAACAAAATAGTAAATCACTAGGCTGTATGCATTTGTTCACTAGGCCAGTAGCAGTTCTTGGTCAGAAACTGCGTGCCAAAACATGAGAATGTATGCTATGGGTTCCTGGAAGATATTCAAGCTGTTTGGTGAATCTGCAAGATAAATAAACTTCATAGATGGGAATCTGACATCCAAAACATTTATTTACATGTAACAGTGCCTGCATTTAAAGAAAAGTAAACTTCAATGCAATACAGATTCTCACAAAAAAAACCACAATTCCATACAAAAACACTTCTATTGTGTGACTCATAAACAGCAATACCTTCATGCTTTCCCTTATTTTTAATGAACATTACAATGGCTCTTTACTGTAAAAATTATTGACATTAATTTTATATGCTATAGAAAATGAATGAATGAAAAAATAAATACATATTTTATTCATCTTCAACATATATGCCATATTCCTCAGTGGGTAATTGCATGCTATTTTGGAAATGCCAATCTCAGAACAAAATACATTATTTGATATCAAAAAGGAGAAATAATCTAAAAACAGTACAATAGCACATTAGATAATAAAAAACCTTATCAATAAAATAACACTTAAAAGTGTTTAAAAATCTGAGTTGTTTTTAAGCATGTGTCTGGCTCTGGAAGAATAACAAGGCATGTACCAGACAAGTTTCTCTCAGGAGGCCATTTCCCAGGTGACAGTTCACAGGTGTATTTCAGTTGCAGTTGCAAGATTTGGAAAAAGAATATTTGCTTAAAGATTCTTTGCTCTGATTCACATATAGAAATAGACAGAAATTATAATACAGACTTTTCAAAAGTGTCTATTTAAGACATGTTTGAACTAACCACACTAGAGATATCAAACTGTTGGCTCTTGTATAATATCAGGACTTCAATCCACACACAGTATTTCTAGGAAATATGGAACTACTTAAAAGGGCTGTATTCAGAACACATCAAGACTACCCATTCACTCATGTTTCTGATTCTATTAAGAAATCAGCTGCAATGGGTTTCCCAGTAAAATGCTTCTGCTAATCCTAATGATATCACAGTTTCTCTAGCAGCATTATCACAGCACTAGGCCATGCAATTATATTTATTTTTACACCTGTTATATTCCTTCTACACAATCTTCTTCAAAGTAGCACTTTAATTGTAGAGAAAACACATATTTCATGCACTCAAAATAATTTTAAAAATTATTCAATAGAAGAATTGTTTTCTGTCCCTCAAATGTACTGGAGTTACAATGGTTAATGAAATAAGTTGAAGATGTCCTACAATGGTCAACCTGGGATGGCAACGATGACTCTGTTTTTAATTATCACTGAATCAAAAGCTGAGGCTGGGCACATCCTCAATTTAGTTTTTTGCCATGAAATAGTATTTGTAATAGCCTGTGCATGGGGTAAGTTAGTTACTATGTCATGATGACCAGACTATCTATTTGTGAAAGTCTGGCCCTGCTTCATTTCACTCCACCATTTCCTTCCAGAAGGATTCAATAACCCAGTAAGTTGGTCTGCCCCTGGGGATTTATGGAATCTAATGGATTGTTGAATGCTCTCGAAGAATTTCCAGAAAACATAGGTGATGATCTCACTGTAACCCTTTATCAACTATGGAACTGGAAAACAAAATGGGTCACTAACATACCTGCATATTATTTGGCACCATGAAGCCTGGTAGCCTTTGTCATTCTTTGTTGCTCTGGAGTCTGGACAATACAACATACAAACAGAGACTATGGTACAAATGGTAAAATATTCACCATGGAACATCTGTGAATATGCACAATGCTGTCTACTGTGTGGAAGGCTTAATTTGTGGCCTCCACTGCATCTTCAAGGAGCTGTCTTTTGCATGAAGGGAAGACAGAGTTTATAAAAAACATTACTGGAGGCCTTAAGTATTTGTTGTGACAGATTTGCAAGGCAGCTTGAGGACAGAATCCTTTTCATCTTGACTTTAAATGCTGCTTCTGTTACAGAACACACTGAGGTATCCAATGCACCATCAGATCTAATTCTATGGAAACATTTTGAGATTTTGAGAGAGTGTGGACAAGATGTTTATTCCTGTTCAGTTTGTGTGGTCTACACCTCTGTCCATCTTGCCTTATTTAAAAAGTCAACTGAACTAAGTGGATCTAAGGATTACTAAATACACCTTTAGATAATTAATAGTGCCATTAGACTTGAAGGGATACAGTAATGCACTCCTAGTTGCTTAATAAGTAACCTCATGAGAGAGAGAGAGAGAG
>NW_015386947.1:346732-383907 GCF_001527695.2 Protobothrops mucrosquamatus
GTATTCTCTGCATTCTGGCAGATATTTTATACCCAGTGCAATTGTGGGAGGCAGTCATCGGAGTTTTTTGAATAGATATAATCAATACATAGATGACATTCAGTTCTACTTCTCAGAAGAAAGCTGTGTATGTTTGAAAGCAATATCTAGAACACAGTGACGAGGTGAGCAAGGACTAATAATAGGAGGCTTAATCTTGACAAGAGCGAGACCTTGTGGGTAGATAGTTTTGGGAATGGAAATTGCCTGTTCTGAACAAGTTTGCATTCTTAAAAAAAATAGACATGTAATTTGGAGGGTCTCTTATATTCATTGTGACTCAGGTGACTTCTGTGTCCAAGAACACTGATTGCCAGCTCATTTGTTATATAGACTTCCTTGGACTGGAATAATCTAACTGTAGCTGATAATATACTAGAAAATCCAGATTGCACTATTATAATTTGCCATATGCAGTATTACCCTTCCCTTTAATCTGGAGGTAACTACTGGTACAGTTTGTGATGACCACACTGCTGAGGGCATCTGATTATGCATATTCTACTAAATTGAATTAGCTGTAACCACCTTTAGTGATATGGACTGGATATGTACTTTTTATGAGTATAATAAGTGTGAGATTTCTTTCTGGTTACATTCTCTGGAAAGTTCTCCTGATTGTGAAAGTATCTAACACTACATGTTTGCCTTTATGAATGTTGAGTGAATGGTTGTTTAATTTTACTTTTACTCAGAACTTTTTAATTGTTATGTTTTTACACTGGTGAACAGTTTCTTCTTACTGTATTTTTTTAAAAATTATGTACTGTAAACAGCACAAAAAGCAGTATTATATGAAAATATACTGCTCAAAAAAATAAAGAGAACACAGCAGTGTAGGATGTCTTATGTTTGTGTTCCCTTTATTGTTTTGAGCAGTATACATACAGCAAGTAAATAAATAAATAAAGATCAGCCAAATGTTTCAAGAGGCTATCATAATTATCTTAAAAATGGTGTTGAAGAACTAACAGAAGTAACCTAGCCATATCTTGATGGTCATGTATAAAGATAATCAAAACAAGCTGTTTCTTGTTTTGATTGTAATCGATTCAGTCTAAGGACTTCACCCCAAGAAAAATGATCTGGAAAATAATTTGTTACAGGCTATGGTTGAGATAATGTTGTAATAATGCAATTTGAAAATTGTTGCAGAAGATATACCTTGACTGGAATTTTAGCATTGTTAACTTTCAACTTTCCATGGAAAAATCATTATTCATCTACTCACCTACTGCCAATTACTCCTCAATTGATAACTATTCTGTTTTAGCAAGTTGTAAAACTGCTAACATTTGCAATCTTCTATATGACTCTAGTGATATCAAAATTAAGCAAATATAAATAAATAACCACCAAGCTTTTTCCAAAAATGGACAAAGGCCCAGAGCATTCTGAATATGATTTCAGTGCAAAACATCTGTGGACAATCTTTTTCTTTCCTCTGTTGAATATTTTATGTTAGAGCTATTACCAACCCATGACAGGTCTTTCTCTCTTTACCCAGTAACCATTCAAAATAAAATCAACAAGCAAAATGTAAACAAGGTTATCTAAATATGTCCCATTATGGATATAACATGCAAAATGAAAACTTTAGACCATCATCTGTACTGGAACCACAGCCAAATTGACCAGGCTCAGGATTTGATTTCCATAATTAATTTTTATCGTTGTTATCGTTACTGCTGTGCATTTGAAATTAACATCCCATCAGCACTGCAGCACACTATACAAGAAAGCAAACCCAAATAAGGTCATGTGTGCCTCCAGAATGCAGTTAAGTAAATTTAATACTATTTATCAAGTTGCATAAATTTGCAGACTTTTTTTTGCTAAGAATTCATGTTTAAAATATGCTTTTAATTGTTATGAAAAAATGAAGTTTTAATACTGGTAATGTTTCTATTTGTTGGACTTTTGTCTACTATGGGTTGCATTGCAATTAAATTAGAAGAGGTGCATTTTATATTCACAGAATACTGATTATTATTTTTTTAAAAAGGTTAACACCATGCTATTTTACAGGAGACTATTCCAAGACAGTAAATGTTCTAACAAACAAAACTGTACGAAAGAATGAAAAAACATGTATCAATACTCAAATTCCTATTACCTTATTGAGCATAATTTTATTTGGATAGCAGCAGAAGTAGAAAAAAGCAGCACAAAGAATAAGCAACAACCTTTGAACCCTGGAAATTTTATTCAGGCACCAGCCTGGCTCTTGAATAATCTTTTCCAGCTTTATGGCTAGAAGCTTGCTTATGGTTTTGAACTGTGATTGAAAAGAAGCTGAATTTTGTACCAAATGCCATGTTTGTCTATTTTTAGAAATAAAAATTAGAGGGTCCCATTTCTTCATTCCAAGAAGCATGATAAGAACCTGAAGCCTATAAGGATCGGTTGGTGCTACTCTGTATTTTTTCCAGCATGACAGATATAATTGCATTGCACTTGGAACTTCTGCTAGCCCTGTTTCTCATTTTTCCTCATCCATATGGCAGAGCAGCATAAGTATCATTTAATATACCTGTTCTAATTCTAAAGAACTATGTCAGTTATAAGGTAAGGCACATTACTCTCCAAATTTATACTTCCAGGAAAAAAATAATACTATCATAACCTCTCCACTCCATAGCATCTATCTGCTCCACTAATGTAATGGCTAGATTTGAACACTAATTAAGCCATAATGTAGATTGTTTGATTTTGGCATACCGTTCTATGTGAATCCTGCCGTTCTGGATTCTATTGCATAGTTTATGGATTAGTAGGTTATATGAATCTGGATGGTTATGATTTATTAACTTTACATGATTAAATAAACTGTGGTTCAGCACAATATGAAAACTCAACAAATAATGGCTGCATTTTCAAGAGCATGCCAATAGTTGAATCAGAGTAAAGTAGCCTATGCCTATGATTGCACCATACTTCATGAAATACTTTCATAAAGAAGTTTTTCAAATGTAACCTCAACCTGAACCCAGAAAGCACAGACCTAGAGATGAAAATTCAACTGAAGAAGGCCTTGACCTATCTGTGTCAGATGGACCAACTGAGTTAGACAAAGCTAGTTCAGTCCCTTTGCACTGAGGCTGAAGAAAGCCATATTCTATACAAAAAGCATTGTCTATACAGGTAGTCCTCGACTTACGATCACAGTTGAGCCCAACGTTTCTGTTGCTAAATGAAACATTTGTTGAGTGAATTTTGCCCCATTTGATGATCTTTCTTGCCACAATTGATAAAGTGAATCACTGCAGTTGTTAAATTACTAACACTGTTGTTAAGTGAATCTGGCTTCTTCAACTTTGCTTGTCAGAAGGTTGCAAAAGGCGATCACATGACTCCGGGCACGGCAACCGTCATAAATATGAGTCAGTTGCAAGCGTCTGAATTTTGATCATGTGACCATGGGGATGCTGCAATGTAAGTGTGAAAAACTGTCATAAATCACTTTGTTCAATGCTGGTGTAACTTTGAACAGTCACTAAATGAACTGTAGTAAGTCAAAGACTACCTGTACATTTGTATTTTTGTTAACGTTAATAGGCTTTTAACTGTCACCATATAACTATATTTTCTAATTATACTGTTGTTATTATATATCAATTTATACACATCTCCAAGCAACCTTAGGAGATAAATCCATATATAAAATAAATAAATTGCCAATTTTGGCCCAAACTTTGTCAGGAGAACAGCATAAAATACAATTTGTGATATTCCCAATAGTAACTTCTCGTTAACACCTGCCATCTTCTTTACCCAGAAACTACCAAGCGCAGTGCTTTGAGATTGAAGTTACTACCCCACCAAAGCAATGTTAATCATCATCTAATGAAACTTTCCAAATCTGAACTGGAATCCTGGAGTTGCAGCCCCCAATTTCCTGAAGTTACCACATTAGGAAAACATATTCTAGGCCAAAGTTTCTCAACCTCAGAAACTTTTTAGACGATTTAAGAATTCTGGGAGTTGATGTCCAAACACCATTTAAAAAGCCAGCTGCTGCCCTGAGCAATGGTAAATGCCTATAAATTTTATATTCCACCCCCCTCCCCACACTGTGGTCATTCCTTCCCTAAATATTTTTGAAATAGGACATGTGAAACATTACAGATACTCATAGTACAGCATATAATTGCTCCTTAGCAGCACCACTGAAGCTCAAGAAAGGAATTGTCACCACCACCAGAGTTGCCTTCTCAAGTTATTTTAGGGCAAATCAGAATTCTAAACAGCTGTCAAAGGCCACATAAACGCCAAAGTCATAATATCCCCTTTTCAAGGCAGCATCTCTCTAAGTCCCAGCTATTGGGCAACAATGGCAGTGGGTGGGTTATGCTTCCTGTTTATGATCTTCCCTAAATAGAATAAGCCAAAATACTCTTACAAACCGAATCAAATGTTTAGATGCCCAGAGTAGGCTATTTCAAATATTGTTTCATCTTTTTGGAGCTGCAACATAAATTCATACCTTTGAATCTTTCCAGCATTTGTCCTTAAGGCAGCTGGTTGGTCAAAATAAGAACTGAGTTAGGTAAATCATAGAACAAAATCCTTGTGTTTTATGACACAGAAAGGCACAATAAAGTAGTAGCAACCTGGGAACTTCTTTATAAGATGCCAACATGACACTCTTTATCTTGCCCTCAGATGAGAAGAACTATACAATCACACAGAAAAGTGTGGGAGATCTGGCAAGATCAATTTCTAGGTATTTTATTTTTGGGGGGTATAAGAAACTCTTATTTTCAGAATATGTTCGACAAATGCAAAATTGGCATAGATTACAGATAGATCAAACAGATGGAAAGTGGGAGGAAAATACCAGCCATTTATCTAGCTGATTAAAGAAGAAAAGAGAGACATAAAGGGATTGATTGTGTATGCATGGATGATTTCTATCTATCTATAAAGTTGTAATGAAGAAAGTAGCAACACTAAAAGTATCTATGGAGTTGTTATTCCTTTTTATTAGCATGTTTCCTGTCCTTTATCAATTTTCAGAAGTTTGTCAGTCTTCTATCACCACCTACAGCCATCTCAGATAGTTGAAGTCTCTCACAGAGCCGAGGTAAAAAAAATCAAGCCAGCTCCTATTACAGAATAAAACTAAAGTTATTAATAAGATGCTGCCACCTATCCATCATTTTCCTTGACAATAATAGAACCCAAATAATACCAATCTCATATTGTTTAGAAGGCAACTCAAGGCTGCACGTGATTCTAATTATTTATTTTTTGTAAGGAAAATTTTGAAATAAATACCTTAAAGGGAGGAAAAACACATGGAAAGACTGCTACTGTAGTGAGTTTACTTAACAGAGAAAAATATCCAGTGTGCTAATTTAAGCAAAATTCATAAGATTTAAACATAGTTTTCTTTTACTTGTGAGGCTGAGTTGCTGTTATGGAAAAATGAAGAAAACTGAAGTAAGCCATGGAAACATAATATTACTTAGTTAATACACAACTTGACTATAGCAAAAACTGACATTATGCATTTTCTTTGGATTTTTGTATTTTTTTTCTTATTTCCTGCATTATATAGCTAATTATATAGCAAATATTATTTAAAAATTGGACTTATTCTACTAAAACTCTGTGATTTGTATAGTTAGTTTTCTTGACCCAATTCATGCATGCAGGCATGTATCTGGCAGGGCAATTATTGGTTATTTGCTTAAACAAGTTCTAATACTTTGTATGATCTCATTTTAAGCATCTTACTACAAACACACCTATACCTTTATATTCTACAATAGACACACACCTTTATATATGAGAAAAATACTATTCACATTGTCATACATGAGCTTCAGTATGATTGGGGCAGGCTGAAAACCACCTTCAAGTGTCAGTCATGGATACTATAATTTGGTGAATGCACGGCGATGCTAGAGCACTTGGCTGTATTGCAGATTTGCATCTATATAAGTCTACCTTTGTAGAGTCGGTGCCAATTTAATGCTTTACCACACTGAAGTCAGACCATGACTGCCAAAAGGCATCAGTGGGGTTTCTTTTCCTGAGAGGTTGGAAGAATATGAAATACTTTCCCTTTATATTATGTCCCTTCTCCTACAGCCCTTCTGCTAGATCTGGAAGAAACGCTGCATTCACATTACCCGGCTGCCCCCCCATACCCCCCATGCCCCCCCAGCCCCTCAGTAGTACCACGATGCAGCAGTGCTATTCAACCACTCTTTCGTTTTGAGATGTTGGATAAGGGAGGAGGAGCACAGAAAGGGGGATTCCTTTTTAGTGGGTGTGTTCTGCAGACATCCTGGAAAGGGCAACCTGGATCCATGCTTGATCACTGTTTTTTCACAGCAGTGCTTTTTAGGGTTGATTTTTTTTTTCTAAATCAATCCATCCTTCCCTTTGTCTTTTTCAGTGAGATAATACGTGAGGATTATCATTCCTTCTTTGCTGTTCCCCTTCTTCTCTAGAAGCACACCCACAGCCTCCCTTTGCAGATCCCATGCTTTTCCTCCCCTTCTGCAGACAATCATATCAAATATCANACACACACACACACACACACACACACTTGCTACTTTCCCTCCTGTCTATGATAGAGGGAAATATAAATCTCTGCTCTAAACCATTCATCAGCCTTGCTGCAGCACTGTCACAGAGAAAACATGCCCAAAGAAGCTGCCGAAGGAATCCTAGACTGAATATGGTCCCCTCTTCTAAACTACACACATGGAATGACCACAGCCAGCTGGATTTATTTTACCTTTCTGCAGCAACAGGTCCCTAGGATGCAAAGGAGAATCCCAGAAGCAGCACAAAATCCCCTGAAAGTTCCTACCCTGGACAGCTACACAGGTAGTAAAGGGAGAGGAGGGAAGGGGAGGGAAGATGGGAGGGGAAGTGGGTGTGTTTACAAAGAGATTTGTGCAAAGGAAAAAAAGGGGGGCAGACTTGAAAAGGAACCGGTGGACCTTCTAGACAGGACCGATTTGACACTCTACCTGCTGCCTACCTGGCTCCGATTTTTCTATCTTGGTTTTGTCTTTCTTATTTGGGAACTTCCAAGAAAGGCAATGTCTCACAATCAATATTGGAGTAGCTTATCATAACCCAGTACAATCTCATAAACATCACATCCTCTAAATATTATTACATCCTTGGGTTTTTAGGTCAAGTGCTTCTTTTTCAATTTTGCCCTCTAGAACTGTCTTAACTATAATGCCCATCAGCCGTAGCGAGCAAGCACAAAGCCTACTGGCCGAAGGCGATGGGCTTCGCAGTTAAGCACTACGCGAAAGCACCTCTTGCACACGCAAAAAAAAGCACACACAGCTGCAATGGGTGGGCTCTCGGCAGCACGAAAGGGGGAGAGGGTTGCTGTGTGATGGCTGCCCAGTCAGCCAGGCTAGCAACCGTTAGCCGCCCAGCGAACGCTTCCATTCATTCGACGAGACGCGTCCGCATTTTTCGCCCCAGACTGGCTGGGTTGCAACGTGTCCGGCTACTCCCAGAGACAGAGAGACCGAGCGAAGAAGGGCCACCCAGCCCAGGAGCTGTCGGGTGTAGCCGCCGGGTTCCTGCTAGCGACCAGGCAGCGTTGTGGGCCGGACACAAAGGGCTCTCCACACTCTCATCCTCCCGCCGTTCTCCTTACCTACCTGCAAACCGAGCCGCCCGCAGCAACCCGGCTGACTGATTCTGGGCACCAGTCGAGCGCTCCTCCTGGCCGCCTTCTACCTCGTTCGCTTCTTCCTCCTCCCGCCGGGCCAGACACCGCGGATGCCGGGGATCACAGAGAGCTCTCCGCCGCCACCGAGACCATATCTGGAAAGCGCCAAGCGCTGGCGCCCCATGCAGCGCGGCGACAAGAGCAAGAAGCGCCCCCCTTGGAAGGAAGGAGTCGCAGGCGGGGGCAGACGCGCGCTTAAAGGAGGCGCGGCGGCGGCGTTCCCCTCAGAGCGCCGCAGGACTCGCCAGCTCCTTCCTCCTTCCTAGCGCCTCCGGGAGGCGGCGCGCCCCTTGCCTCCTTCCCGACGCGAGCTCTCGCTAGCCAAGGGCGTCCCTGCTCCCTCCTGTTGCCCTGGCCCGCAGACGGGACAGGCGCGGGCGAAGGACCGTCGCCCGCCTTTTCCACGTGTCTACAAATTTGAGGCGAAGTCTTACGAGCGAGTTTTTCGCGCTCAGAGGGAGGGATTGGAGGAGCTCGGCTCGGCTTTCCCTGGCCACCCTGACCGGTGGTGGGGTTTTTTTTTCCTTTTCTTTTTTTTTCGGGGAGTGGGTGGCTGGGTGGGCGGGTCTCCTATCGGTGCTGCAGAGAATATTTCCTGCCGCTACTATAGCGCAAGGAGCAGGCGCTTGGTTGCCAGAAGCTTTGAAATACAAGGCGGCGGAAAGCCACCGCCCCCTCCGCCGTCAGCATGCGAGGCCCTCCTACTCACTCCTCAGAATGGCTACAGACGTTGCACGTCCCTCTTACTGCAGTTTTTGCAAGTGACCCCCCTAAAGAATTGTTTGGCTGGACCGTGTGAATGAATGCAGCTTCGGACCGAGCATATATTTTTTTCCGAGTCGCTCGTGGCTTTGTAAAGTAGCGCGGGCGTCTGTATTCGTGTGTCATGTAGTCTAGTATCACCTGTACAGAGACGACTTCTACCTGCAGTACATTATTGATCCTTGTGCGCCGTAATGGCCGTATGTTCGATGTATTTAGATTATAAAAGTCAGCGTTTCAGCTTGCGTACACCACACAAACACATGTTGCATAACCATTGCTTGAAGGTGGTCGGCAGTATGGAAAAAAATCTCGTGCAAAGGTTATAGGAACTGAGCATGCTGACTGGAGAAAAAAGACGGGGAACTTGAAGGTTTGTCACTAATAAAAAAAGGTCAAAGAATATCATTGTGTCGTGTTCGGGGACAGCTTTGTAGTGATATAAGTACAGGCAACAGATTTTGGTTAAACATTAAAAGAATTCAGTCATAAGAATTTGCCAGTGGAAAAATTAACTAAAGGAAGAATAAGCAATCTGAGAACCAAGGGTGGTCTTCAGACCCCATTTTGCAGCTTCTAGATGGACCCTGAGTATACTTTTTAGTTTCATTTTATAGTTTTAAACCATAACTTGAAAAAAGGAAGAATGACCCCAATGTCACTACTTCTTGGCTTCCCCCCTGCAGCCCTGGGAAACTTTCTTTTTAAAAAATTGAATGAATAGAAATTGGTAGATTTCCATTTTCAGACATTGCATTGAAACAATTGGACAACAGCAGCAGCAGCAGCAGCACAAAAGAAATAACACTACAAGGTGCTTGGATGAAAGTTCCCAGAGAATATGAGATTTTAGATGAAGAGAGACACTGAAGATCCTATGGCCTATTTTTTGAAGATGGGTTTTCAACGCTTACTAAAACTTAGACCAAATATCAATAGGCTAAATATCACAGCAAATCTAAACTTTTTTTTTGACAAATCCCACTCTAGATATTGACAAATATTCCATTACACTTCATATAATACATGAGAAAATAAAGGGTAATATATTCCCTTTAATTTTTTTAAGAAATAGTCATTAAAATGGTTTAGGATCTGTGGCTTTGAAGTTAAAAATGAACTACATTAGATAGCTTGTAAAACATTATCTTGTGTTGGGAGCCCTCTATGCTGCATTCTATGAAAATAAATGTGCACTCCAAATGTACATGTACCAAAATCCCTTCTTCTGCCCATTATATCCTAAGAAATAGCCTCATCTGTATGGATTACTTTAGTATACTCCAGTGAAGTACCACTGGCAGAACATGTTGAGCTACATTCCTATTTCATCCTGCTCGTGACAGAACCAGCCATTTGTCTAGTAGCTGAGCATATTGTCAGCAGATGATGGGAACTGTAATCAAATATGGTATATCTAGAGCAGGGGTAGTCAACCTTGGCTCTTGAAGTCCACGAGTCATAAAAGAGCCAAGGTTGACTACTCCTGATCTAGAGGGTACCAATCTAGGAAGACTCTCACTACAATTGGGCAAAAAGGTATCTCATCTTGGAAGGACATTAAATGCTTGAGTGTTCTTCATGTTAAAGAACTACCGGTATTAGTAGTTGTTGTTTTTTCTTTTTAAATATAATCTTATTCAGGAAAATTTTGTCTTGGTCTTATTTGATGTATTATAAATTTTTATATACTGTCCTTCTAGTGCAATGTTCTTCAAACTTGGCAACTTTTAAGATGTATGAACTTCTGGAAGTTGAAGTCCACACATCTTAAAATTGCCAAGTTTGAAAAATATTGTTCTAGTGTGTGCACACCACTCGGCAGCTTATGTTGATTAAACTAAGTTGAACATTTCATTTAAAAGATAGAGAAGTGGTGATCCCTAAAAGATTCTAGATCTTTTATGCTTTTGAATGTCACCAACAATACCTTGAATTCTGCCTGGAAACAAATGCAACATTGTTTTATTTGGGACAAATGGCACTTTCCTGAAATTTTGCAAAGATAGTCCCCAAGTGCTGTAATTACAATAATTCAATCTATTTACAGCTAAGGCATTTACTACCATAGTTAATGCCTTTAACATTACAGACAAATGGCATTGGCAAATAGCTTGAAGCTGGGTGAAGACTCCTAGTTGCAGCTGCCAGCTAACTCTCTAAGAGCAAACTTGAATCCATAATTATTTCCAGACAAGAAGTTCTATAGAAGGAGTACTACTTCTACCAAAACTGGATGAAATCCCATGTCCAAATCCTGACCTGGGTACCTCTGTCTTATCTAAATTAAGCTTCAGATTGTCAGCCTCATCTGGTCATTACTGTCATTAGACTTTACTCCAGAACATCAATGGCATCCTAGATAATAGCTGGCAGTATATGAAAACTAGAATAGAAGATGTGTATCGCCCACATATTATTATTAATCTCCTCTTAATTTTTGTTTGGGCTTTCACATAGCTGTTAAATAATGTAGAGACAAGACTGAATCTCAGAAACATCATATGCCAACGTTTGGGGGCTGACCATGTCCCTCAACATTCTAAAATTAATTTCCCATGAAGAAATTGACTCCTTGTGAGATGGTACTTACTGTATTTACAGAAGACTATACATCAGGAGACATGGGCCAATCTGAGAACTTAGCAGGAACATCAAGGCATTCTTACATAAAAACAAGTGCAATTATACGACTCTACTTAATTTCTCCTCCTGCCCTGGGGAATGGAAAAACCTGCTGGTTCACCAAGGACTTCCTGTCTCTGTAACAGCAACAATCTTAAGCAGTGAGAATCAAGTTGTATGTGGCAAAGAATGCTAGATAGATGGCTTGTTGGCTTGACTCAGCAGTGCACTTTTTAATACACTAAGGATTGTTGTTCATTTAGATTTTTTTTAAAAAAAATTGCTGTGTGATGCCTTTTCCAAGTACACAACTAAAATTGAAATAATAACCTAGCAGCATTTGAGGGAAGGGGAAGTGGTTACTTTAAATTATCCTGGCATAACTTAAATGTGTTTGCATGTGTGAATCGATTTTTGTAGGGTAAAACTGTCTTCTACCAGAGGTGTGAATGGCTGACCTGAGTATGTAATTAATAGGAATAGACAGTTCAGGCTAGCTGGGATGGAATGTAAAAAGGAATGGAAGTCTTAGTTCAAATAGGGCCAATGCTTGCTTGAATGTCCAATCTTGCATACTAAATAAGAATAGCAACCCTAAATGGATAAATAAGAGAATCACATATCTTTTTTATTGTTGCATGTTATAAAAGTCAAGCTCGTCTCCATGGCATCTAATTAACTAATGAATTCTAATTCATCTGCTCTTCTTAGCAAAGTTGTAAGAGGGCAATGGAGAAGTGAAGAGGTTAAATATGAAGTTGGTAGAGGGTGTGGAGAATAAAAGGAGAATAGCAAAGAATGCTGAGTTTTGGAAAAGAAAGTACAGAAGGGAAAAGAAAAGGATAAAATCACAGCAAAACAAAATTCACTGTGCCCAAAAAGGAGTGAAAAAACCTATTATTGACTGAAATGAAGTGGGTTGCTATGTTTTTACAATGAATAGTCCATTATTTTTCTGCCCTTTCTGCAAACACCTAGCGCTCCAGTTTGGCCAGTTCCAGAGGGTGTGAAGGTTCAGAGCCATATGCCAGTATTTGCTTTTCCTGATTTTTAAACACCAGAAACCACAGAGAAGAGGAGGCAGTTCAAATTTCACTTGCTTCCCAACATGGGTGCAAGTTTCTCCCAGCAAGGGAGGACCAGGCTCAAGCAGGGCAGATGAGAGAAGAAACACAGAACATCATTATTATTGTTATTACACTGAAAGGTTGCAGCATAAGCTAGAGTTCATTGTGCTAGGTAGGGTGCAAGCATGGAATCCGACAGAAAATAAGAACAACAGCTATAGGCTGCAAAACCAAGCATACTTACCTGCAAGAAAATTGCTGTACAGTGGATGAAGTACAATATGCAAGGAAATATATTTGCACTGTGAATTTAAAAGATTCTGCGGATGGATTTATGCACCCTATAAAAAAAGGCAAATTGCCTCCCTGTAACTGGCTAACAATGTTTTTGGCATTTGTTCAGCTCTGGCCTGCTCTTATTTGCTTGATTATAGTTCTGATTCTTTGGTTCAGTGTTTTCCTCTTAGGGCAACATCAGGAATATATGCACCATATTTTTCGAATATCATTATCTCTCTTACTTTTAATCACCCATATCCTCAGGATGAGACAGCTGTTACCCCCTTAGTTTCTCAGTTATTACAAACATATGTAGAAATTAATAACTGCTTTTGGAAGGATTTTCTAAGTGGTTCGATTTTTCCTTCTTTGAGAACTGGCACTCCTGTATTATTTTACTAATACATTTGTCAATTAGAGCATGTATCCCAAGTCTATCATCACTTTCTTCTACAGTATCCTCCAAATCCTGTACTGTTTCCTATAAAAGTGGGTTTCATGCTAGAGTATATCTGCCATATATTCAGTCTTTTCAACTGATACCCTTTAGATGTATTGGAGCAATTTCTCAAATCCCTAAAAAAATAATATTGCTATTAAATACTAATAGAGCTGAAAGACATGAACATGAAAAACATAGGGCAGATATAATCTAGAGTACACAGAGTGTTGTGATGAATATCTGTACAGTTATCAGTGAACTACTTCAGGAAGATGAAACTTGCAATCTATGTCTGTGAGGTATGCCTAGTTCTCCATTTCACCAGGCAACATCAGATAATATTATTTTAGAAGTAAAAATAATCTTGATGAAAGAAATGATGACATAGAAAAGGAAATGTCATGCTACATGACCTATATTGAAAGTATTCTTAGTAAACATTTTGAGAAAGAGGACCTCACAATTCATGGTATCCCTGCTGAATACATTTAATCCAGTTTTCTTCACCCTATATTTTCCCCCTAAGGATACTATTCCAGAAAATCTACATATTTTTTCATAGTAAACCCATGTTACGCTGAGGGAGAAAGAGATGTGAAAGTGACCGATTAAAAGTCATCCAATGATTGAAGCATTGCTTACCACACCGGATTTTTGCTTTATTTCTGACTTGTCATTTTCTAATTTGTGCTTGTTTTGTCCCTTTAAACTATTTTCTTCAAACAAACCCTCCATTTCAATTTTAATGTTCATAACAAATGATTTTCCACAAGCTTCAGCACTAGTAATCTTACTTAGTAAGATTTAAAAGCCCATTAACTGGGCTAGCAGGTTTCATCCTGATTGTGTGTGCATGTGTGTGGGGGAAAATCACTCTTCTACTTTTATAGTGTGGGTGGGTCCAGAACAACACTAGATGGGAAATTTGGCAGCTGCTTCATAATTTCCTATCTGTAAGTTATTACCAGGTTGCCATGCCCACAAGAAGGAAAATTGCTTAAACAAGGGCACCCCTTTCTGTTCCAGGAAAACAACTGAGATGACCCAACACAAAAGTGGGATGTTACAATTTAATTTTTCTAAGGGTAGCTATCCTGATTTTATAGGAAACTAGACAACCTGTGCCCCATTGATCATCATTTCAGAAAAATTTACTTACCTAAACAGAGAAACAAAACGACTAAGGGCAGGCAAAAAAGGAATGGGAGTAGGAGTGACTTCTGCCATACTGTGATTTCCCCATTGTGTTTCCTTGAGGGATCTGGTAGACAACACTGGAAATTTCCCCTTCCCTCCCCTCCCCTCCCCTCCTCTCTTGCTGGGTGGGAGAGGGAGCAAGAGATTGCAAGATTGTCTGGGAAACTGCCACAGAACATTAAAAATGAAGATTGTGTGAGTGTAGCAATAGCCCAGCAGAAGCCATTAGCCTGGAGCAGCCACAACTTTCCCAAATTTCTCACTTATAACTGTCCAGGTCATCAAATATGTTCCTTATGACATTAAGAATAGAACAATGGCAAAACATGGACACAGGCTGAAACAGTTTGTCTACCTCCAGTTTAGAGTGAAATTTAACACAACCGTAAGCATGGAACATGGAGCTTAATTTATTGCTTTCTCCCTGTGTTACTTTATGCAGAAAAAACAACTTACACAAAAGTGCTATTTGGTGTGACAAAGAAGCTCTCATTGACATATATGTATGATGCATGCCTTGGAAAATTCATGATAAATTACTATAATGCACTATACATAGGACTACCTTTGGAGATGGTACAAAAGCTAGAATTGGTTCAGAACCTAGCTGTTTGATTGATAAGTAATGTGCCTAAACGTGACAGTGTACTTTGCCAGTGTACTATAAGATAAAAAGCTTGAAAATCTCTACCCTATAGATGATTATTCCCAATGTGAAGGAATTGCTATTAGCATGGAAAACATTGAGTAGCATAAGATCCAATACATCACTTACCGCAAACCACCCAACCCTTGTTCTAAGATCAACTGAGAGGTCTTGTCACGGGTCCCACTAGTAAATCTGATTCATAGTCTGGTTGACAGGCATGGTCTGAAATGGCAGATTTAAAATAAAATTGCTATCCTTAAAATGTGTGGGTGTAATTTATTTTTTAAAAACATTTTTATTGTTTTCTTTGAGTTGGTTTATTTGTTTAATTTGTCTGTTAGATAAAGGCAATACAGTGGAAGACCAAAGAGAAGACAAGAAAATATGCTAAATGTTCTATTTAATAGAACAAGGACTTTTTGTAGAACTATAAAGAGGAGAGATAAGAGAGAAAACATATGGCCCTTTTTCCCTTTTTACTCCTAAATTTATCTCCTTTCCTGCTATCCCTGAGCCCAAACTGCGCTACACTGCACAAGCTGGGACCTGGGTGTATACTTCTTAACAATGTGGAAACACGTTCCTATGTATTATTGCAAACATAGGAATCTGAAGTTAGACACAATAATGCCAAAATATGCATTATTTGGCATAAGAAGTAGAGTTTGCATCACAAGATTGCAATGCACAATCACTTGCCTCCCCTTTATTCCC
The DNA here is from genome assembly GCF_001527695.2 of Protobothrops mucrosquamatus. Lineage (NCBI taxonomy): Eukaryota > Metazoa > Chordata > Lepidosauria > Squamata > Viperidae > Protobothrops > Protobothrops mucrosquamatus. The sequence continues at coordinate 362,230 of NW_015386947.1, forward strand.
TCACCTCACCCCTAAACTATGACTGCAAGTGCCACTCCTGTTCGGTTCTCAATGAGCTTCATAACTTTCTTGCTACTTTGCAAGGATCTCCTGGTCCCTCACTGCATAATTTGCTGACTATATGTTTGACAGCTAGAGTGAAGAAGCTGAAGGCTGGTAATTGAATTTTATTCCTGAGTGGTCATCACTGCTGTAATTGTTAAACCATTAGTCTGGGGAAACTCAGGTTCAACCACCTTTGCCACTTGTGAAATGATCAGTCAGTATCATTCTGCCCAATTTATTCATGGGGTTGTTCGGAACATAAAATGAGAAGGACACTGAACCCTCTTCCTTACATATGCCTCTTCAAGTTGCAAGAGGGCATTCTTTCTCAAAATATTCAGAACATTTTCCATATTTATCCAATCATTGTGTTGAGGACAAGCTCTATATTGCCTTGCTAATGGCTGGATGATACCAGTCCTTTGAGATTATGACTGGTCATGTTTACCTTGGGTTTGGATTTTTTGTCCGCCTACCAAGTCCTTCTCAAGGAGCTGGAATAGGTAGATATTGCTTGATTGTGTTAAATATATCATCACAGTATTATTATATTTAAATTTATTGGCCATCTGGTAGACTTTGGTTGGTGTAGAAAACAAAGAGAAACATTAAAGACTAACACTAAAGACTAAATGCTGTAATAGACAACAAAAACATCAAAACAGGAGGCATTAAACAAATAATAAGCATCAACCCCAGGCCTGTGACCAATGCCAGGTTTTCAAATCTTTCCAGAACCCTGTGAGAGAGGGTGTGGTCCTTATCTCTGGGGGGGGGGGGATGGTGGCTGCAACAAAGAAGCCATGTTTCTGAGGTCCCACAAGATGGCAGTGTTTAATGGAGGGGGATATGGAATGGACCCATTCTACTGGAACATGGGGGGAGAGCAGAAACAGTTGGAGATAGGTCCGGTTTAGAAGCAGACACTATATATATTACTGGAACTTTGCTTTAATGTTATAGGGTAAAATAACATAATTTTGAAAGTCTTTTTCCTTCCTTCTTATGCAACACAGTCAAGATGGGCAATCCTGAGATTCTTCCTTACTCCTTCTTGTCCTTCTAGGCTAAGTGCATGTTTTTCAAACAGCTGTTGCCTACCTTTTCCAGGGCTGTCTCTCTACTCCTGTATATAAGTGATACTAGAAGACAATGTCTTTGGGTTTGGGGCTACAGTATTTGCAAAGAACTGGTGCACTGGCAGATTACAAATAGTTTCCATTTTGTTTCTCTTTGGACTAAGAAGGATTACTGCTATCCGTTGATGAAACTCTTCCATATAACTCTGTATGCATTGTTTTGTATTTTTATGGTTCCAGTTAAAGATATTTTTTTAAAAAAAATATTTGACCTGTTATTTTAACTAAGCTCATAGAACCTACCCAGGCAGAGGATATATCTAATCACTGCATCTACTTGAGGCATTCTGGTATCAGGACCACAAGCATAGGTTTGAGTATAGATGCCCAAAGCAGTGACTGGCCCAATTACATGATATAACAAGCTTGGCCAGAGCTATGGATCCTTAAGGAGTGAATTTGTGATCTGATCATGACAAAATGCATACATAACATTTTAGTAAATTATCAGATTGCAAGTTCTAGAGACTCCACAAATTCATTTTGTAAAGTATCCACTGAATCCAGCAATGTTGAGACTGAAGCCTGGAGGCAGAACTGATTGCCAAAGTTGAGCTTAATTAGAAAATAAAGATGTCTGAAAATTAGATACTTCTTTGAATAAATTTAAAAGATTATGTAAGAGAAGTTGCAATACTTCATTTTGAGCCAAATGAATTTTCTAGATCTGCAATATATATATATATATACTAATCCATCAGCTTCCTCTGTGTCAGGCTATCATACCTCTGATTATTAATATTATTATTAATAAAGTATTCTTTAGCTTATAAATGGTATTATCTCATCAGAATACATCCTTGGTTATTTTTCTATTTCCCCTCACTCTAAATTGATGGGTTACAATAAAAATGAAAGATGAGCTACAATAACCAATAGCAATACTTTGTTTTTATTATTGTATTTAATTACTATTCCCATAATATTGGTGCTTTTAAACCACCTTTATGCTGTCTTCAGCCCAGCCTGAAAAGCTGGCTCTTCCTCTTGTTTTCTTCCAAGAGAAAAGGTAACTTGTGATCAGCTGGGCCAGGAAACCTAATTTCAAAAGCTCTTTGTTCATGTTGACTGGATTTACAAATTGCTCTAAGCAGCTATGTAGCCCTGTTAAGGTACTATTACATTAGAATGCTCAACCATTGAGTATTCCAGGGAGACCGTTTCCATCTTTCTCCAATATCAATTCTACCATTCTGATTCTTGCAAGTACTATGCCGTCAGCGCACGTTTCTTCAGGAGAAAGGTCCCAATAATAACAGTATTCTAGAGACAGCAGAATAGAAGAGAAAGAACTGGAGAAGATAACAAAATACAAAGACCTGCAAATATAAATAGAACGACTTGGCGAAAGAAGGCAAAGATAGTACCAATAGTAATAGGCCCCTTGAGTTCAACCCCAAAACAATTGGAGCACCACTTAAACACCATCGGCATGGACAAATTCACCATCAGTCAATTGCAAAAGGCAGCTTTTACTTGGAATAGCTTACATCCTGCAATGATATCTCTAATAGCATCAAACATCCCCATCTGCCTATCCCAGATCCTTAGGAAGGACTTGATAAGTAGATAAAAATGCCAAATCCAGTCTGAACATCTAGCTGACTGTGTGACAAACCATAATAATGTGGTTGTGGCCACCATCTTGAATTTTTGATCTTCCTATGGATGGCCCTATTCTCAATATGCATAATCACTAAAAGTTAGTAGTTTTAAGAACATGTATGTTTCTAAAAATAACTCCATAAAAGGTTACATTGAACAGTCTTTCTTTATTAAATCTTCCTGTCGAAAGAAAGATCTTCATCAGGGTCCAGTCCAAGCTGGGAATAAACAAAATGGAAACTGCTTTAGAAAGAAGGTTCTGTTTATTGAGTTGCCAGAAACTTCAGTGTCACAGCATGTGTTTCTGGAGTGGCTGACCACATGGAGCTGGGAGTGGTGGGTTTTTATACCTTCTTGGGCTTTTGTGTTTGGAGTTGTTCCTGTTCCTATGGGCATGAACTTTGACCTGAGCTTTTGAGTGTGTCCTTTTAATATTCTGATGGTGGTGGGTTAATTCTATTATGTCCTAAAGGTCATGTCCTGCTTCTCTGGGGCTGTGCTGATGGCTATGTCCTGTGTTGGATTTTTGGGTGATGGGTTGCTGATTCTAATTCTATCACTCTCCTATTGTTAGCTATCGGTTTTGCTGCAAGGGTTTTCAAAATATTTTGTCTTGAATGGGCTTCTGCCCGGTAGTATTTGCTCATGAAGGGGGCCTTACTCTATCTGAATGAGATTATCAAATCTGAATTTCTACAGAGCTGGCCTCCTTAGTTTCTGTTTAGGGCTGTTAAGAAAAGCTGGGCCTGCTTTTTTGCCTTTAAGATCCTTTGGGGAAATATAATATTCTGCCTTTTTAAATATTCCCCAAAATATTTCCTTCTCTAGAAGGGTGGGCGGGTGCTGACATCCAACATTCCTTTCCCAGGTTAAATAACAGTAGTGAGTCTGAAATATATATGTTTTTTAGAGGCATATGAGTAAGAATAGTTACATTAAAAAACACACATTTGGAAAACTCATTAGAAGATTGCATTAGGGAGATTTACACAACAAAGAATTACATCAGGGAAATTTACATTAAAAGGAAGTTTCCTGGGGAGTTGATATTAACAACTATATTCATTAGGAGAAGTTGCACACCAAAGAGAAATTTGTGAACATTAAAAAAATATTTTAGCATTCAATGTATTTTATTAAAATTATACTATATTTGGCCTATGAAAGTTATTGTACTGTTTAATTTCTGCAGTTATTTTAATAAATTTATAAACATTCCTAAATGTTTTTAATTTAGTACAGGATTCTCCTGATATCCATTACTTATGTGTATGCAAAAACCTTCCATTTCAGGAACAGAACATCTAGAGAACTTCAGAATGTTCCATTTGTTCTCCTAATGATAATCACACCAATCAGGCTGTTTCAGGAAAGATCCTGCAGTTTTCTAGAAGTAAATCCTCAGAACTGGAAATAATTCATTGTGTTCTGGACAGATTGGGATGGATCCTATCTGAAATACCACCAAACCATTTTCGCTTCAGAGGATTAAGTTCTGAAAAACCAGTGGATCACTTTAGATCCAGATCAGCATGGGCCAGAAGGGGAACATTCTATCTGGAATATCTGCTGAAGAATGATACATTTTGCTCATACTAGTATACATTATTCTATTACATCTTCCATTAAACTATTTTATGTGGAAAAAAAATTTGTTCGTTACTCATGTTTGCAGAGTACATTGATTTTCAATATAGAAGAAATTGTTCTAATCAGATTGTGGATCAGATTACATTTATCCTTTAGATTTCATGATGAATTCTAAAATGCAGTTCTTGGCTCAAAAAGTAAAAAATAAATAAAATAAAAGTAGCATTTATTTACTTGTTTACTAAGTTCATCTCAAAGAAGTTCAGAGTAATATAGAAAATAAACTACAATTCAAAACAATTTAATAAAAACCATCAACAATAGACTCATGATGACTGAAATAGTAATAATACATTTGAAATAAATAAACAATAAAAGAAACTCCTGTAAAATAAAATATGACAGCGTGAGGGCTAACAATACTTTCCTTGGGAACCATTCCATATTTATGGTTCTTATTTATTTATCATGTCTTTTTTCTCATATTTATTAATATGCACAGTCCTACAAACCTTCAGAGGGAAAATTGAAGTCACTGAAGGCACCCAAGTAACACCTCCTCAACTGATCTTAGCATATGAATTATATAGTAATGGGGAAGAGTGTCTATCAAAAAATAAACAGGTCTTGATTATATAGGTTAATATTAAAAATCTGGTTAGGTCTGATAGCTCATAGGTAGTCCTTTATCTTCTATATAAATAAAAATGTAAATGTTCGTTTGTTCTAAATCTTAAATCTCCAAAAGTTCTATACCGATTGCTTTGAAATTTTGACACAACATTGCATTTGAATACGCGCGTGTTTTTATATACCTATATTATATAGATGTTACACCTGTGACAGGTAAAACATGCTTTTTTGAAAAACAGTGCCATCTGTTGGACGTAAAAGCAACACACACTTTTACCAGACTGAGCCACAGCAACGCATGGCTGGGTACAGCTAGTAGTATAATATAATCCTATTTGTATACTATAATCCCATTTAGCTCCCTGAGTTTGCAATTTAGCAGCTGCATTGGTACTAGCAGCATCTTCCAGTTTGTTTTCAAGAATATACCCATGTAGAACACATTGGAGTAATCTAATCCTGAGGTAATTAGGCAATAGATCACTGAAGGTGAGGCTTTAAGGATTTGTTTATAGATAAGAGTTGGGATATGGGAAGAAGAGATCATTTGTTGTATTTCAAGACAAGATGTCATGTTACTAAAATTGTTTATATTTGTGATGAAGGGGAAAGTTTATATATTTATAAACTTTATACATCTTTTTCTTTACTATGTTCTTATTTTTACTTTTATATTTTTCTTTGAATTTTTCTGTTCTGCACTTTTTCTTTTTATTCTTTTCTTTTTAAACTTGTATTAATTTTTATCTTTTTAACTGTAACTTTTAATAAATAGCTATTAAAAATTCTCATTCCCTTTCTTCATTTTTGAGAGCAAAAAGTGGGTTGCAGGTCAATCACTCAAGCCTTTCCAGGACTTCTTCATGGGCATTAGTAAAATCATAGGTAGTCCTTGAGTTACGAATAGAATGGAGCCTGCCCATTCCATTTGTAACTTGAGGATTCGTAGGATTGAATGGCATATCTTGAATGCGATCACTCCCTACTTTTGCCCATGCATTCGCTAATTGAATGTGCAGTTTGTTAAGTCTCAGGGTGGGGAAGGCCATGGGGGGCCTCGTGATGGAACAGGCCACCTGCTTCAGGCCACCCAAGGCCTCCCTCGACCCACTGAGATACCTCATGCTCCCCACAATTGCTTTCCCCTCCCATCCTTCTGTGCCGGGTCACTTACCTTGTGAAGATCTAGCAAGCTGTCTCCTCTCCAGCCTCTCTGCCCCACAAGATCACGGTGCTCAGAAGCATCGCTGCCTAAAAGCAACTGGTCAGCTTGCAAACACTTTGGGCACTGAGACTGGAAGCTTCTGGGCACTGTGATCTCGTGGGACTTCAGGCTTCCTGTCTCCGTGCAAAATGTCCTTGAAGAAAGGCCTTTGCCACTGAGAACGGAGGCCAGAAGTGACGCACGTGTCAATCTGGGGCTCCGTTCTCTGCAGCAAAGGCTTTTTGCAAAGATGGCAAAAGGCTTTGCAAATGGAGGGAAGGCTTTGATATGAATGCCTTCCCTCCATTTGCAAAGCTTTTGCTGCAGATCTCATCCAGGCCTCTGTTTGCAGAGAACAGAGGCCTAAAGCACCATGAGATCACATGAGATCAGTAGCGTGAGATCTCATGTGATCTTTCAGTACTTTAGGCCTCCATTCTCTGCAAACACATCGAAGGCCTGAAGCAGTAAAACAGGCCAAGAAACGAAGGCTCTCTAGATCTTCGCAAGGTGAAGGCTAGATCTTCGCAAGACTTAATGCCTATGGAGACCCAGCAGCAGGGAGGGAGGGAATAGGCAGGGTGAATGTTGCAGTGCTTATCACGCAACTTTGAACATTCACTAACTTGGCGATTACCTGTAGTTTGTATCAGCTTGTAATGGCTCATATCCCATTATCCCTTTCTTAAAGAAAAATGCAAGACACAGGTTAATCAATGTATGAGAATTGTATCTTCAGAATTTCTACTTTCACACTTTGTATTTCCTCTTAATTAGGTACAGACAATTAGGAAATGTAAGTGACAGTCACTTTCAGTTGGAGTAACTGATAAGCCTTGTAAACAGAATGAGTGAAGTGCCTGAATAAAAAAAAATAGGGAAAAGGAAATTTTTCACTGATTACTTCTCTTCTGAGTAGCACCCATTTTTCAAAGTATCTTACAAGATTCTAGACCTGATTTTCAGAAATGTAGGGAAGTGCAGAGGACAAAAAAAAAAACACACTAAAATGGCTCTTATACCTCTGTACAAGTGACTCCTAGGAAAAGCTAATTGTCATGGTTCCGACAGATGAAACTCTTCAAAAGAACTTTGAGGCATTGTTTACCTTAAAGTATCTTTTATTCGAGAAACAAAGTATCAGCACTACATAGTTGAAACCAGAAACTAAATTCCCCTCCCCTAGATACAGAGTAACAAAGTGCAATTCCCTCCTCCAATAAACAGTCATAAATCACATTCCCCAATTAGCTTGAAGCGTGGGCTTTCTCCCCAGATCTCCAGCCCACCAAAACACTATCAGCTCTGGGCTCAATGTCCTTGGGTTCCCACGACTAAGTTATTATTGTTATAACTATCCTGCGATCCTTGATACCTCATGACCCTGACCCCCACCAGCAAGTCCCATTTTACAGCATACCATACTTGAGCAGTCTGGACTTCACCACATGGAAATCTAGCAGCCTAGAATTATGCCAAAGACCTTTTATAATGACCCAAGATTCTTTTGTCCAATTTGGGGTGATTATTCCTCCCACAGGAGTTCAGAGAAACTCATCATGGTGTTCTAAGAAGGCCTCTTGAATAGCAGGAACTCATTTTGGGTATTGAAGGAGGATATAAGACTGTATTAGTGGGGAGGGAAACAGGAAGTAAACATGTGTAAATTGCCCTCCACTTTGTAGGATTTAACTCTTTTTCCATTTAAAGAAATATTGCTCAATCTCTCCAGTTCTTTGTCAGAAGCTTTTCAGCAAATTCAGAGAATCTACTTATAATTGAGATTTTATTTTCAATAAGAAAATACCTAAACAAATTCTAGTACCAATACTATTAAAATATACAAATATAGGACAGATGAACCTTGGGCTCCCAGTTTGAACCCTGGGGTCCACTAATAAGAGCTGATGCAAATTAATGGTTAGCACAGTGAAGTTGATTACTCCCTCCAAAACTATCTCACAATGGACAAAAAACTATCAAAGGCGCCACAGTAATATTAATATTTGATAAATGAAGAACACTGAGTCTAGGATATAGGGAATTAGCATAAGGCCAGTTATGATAGACACACTCTGTTATAAAACATTTAATTATACTTGTTAGCATTCTGATAATCAGTCAGTAACCTTCACTGGCATACCATAAATCAGCAAAGATTAAAAAGTCTCAGCTACAGCTACTGACATCCTACCCTTTGCAGCAAAGTAGAAAAGTCAAACCCAGTCTTGCTTGAAAAACCTCTGCTCGGTAGTAGCACCATCAGAATGTCAGTAACCAAACTGGCATCTCTGTCTTTTTCCCTAGCTCCCTGCCTCAAAGGACAACCGGGTGACTTGTAGATTTCAACTAATATTCTTCCTTTTCTACGTCAAGACAATATTGTTCATTCTCCATTGTCAAGGTTAAGTAACAAACAATGGATGTGGTGGGATTATCAAAGTTGCAGAAAACATTGATTCATTCATGGCTTGGTGCATTGTGACATGGGTGCACCATATAGGAAAAAATAGGAATGGCTGGCAACCTGTCCTATTGAGCCCAGAGAGAGCAATTTGTAATCCTAATTCTTTAGTACATGAAACCCAAAACAGGAACACAGAAAAATGGAAAAACTCATGTACTATAAAATAGATAAAATTCCTTTTTGAGTTTAACTAAATGAAGTAGACATATAAAAGAATTTAGCTACTGTACTGGTTCCAGTGAAACTTCCAATTACTACCATCAAACAAAGTTAAGCTATGAGAGAATCTTTCCCTGAAAAAGAGATATGCTACAGAGAGCTAGTGACAGTAAAAGTTTTGTGAAAAAAGTATATAAAAATATATTAATATTTATTGTGAAAACTATGCAACAAAGAACAAAGATTATGCTACAAACCTAGTTTTCAAACAAATATATAAGTTAAGATAAAATTGGGAACAAAGGTTTATGGTATTAAAATGTTTAAGAAATGTTCTAGGTTTTTTTTAAAATTCCTTAAATCTCACCATATCACAATACACAACACAATACATATCACAATACAGTCTTTATTCACATATTTATTCTGAACCAGCTCTAATATTTTTCCTTCATATTCTTTAGAACATAGAAAGCTGTTTTACACAACTGTTCAATCTAATTTAGTACTTTATACATCAATGAACAGTAATTCTCCATGGCTTCACACATGATGCCATTTGCAGACTCAACTTGAATTACCAAGAATTTTGGTATGCAGAGCACTTTCTCTACCACTGAATTCCTGTCTGTTCTGGATCTAGACATAGGACATTTGAATCCCATTCTTTGGCCCACTGTATTACTTGAATTGTTTGATAAATGAATGCACTAGCAGGCAGACCTATACTTTAGTCTCTAAATGTATGTTCAAAGATCTATTGGGGATTTTGATAAGACATTCTCCAGCTTTACATAGATATGGGAAAATGTGCATTAGAAGGTAAATTTTAGAAATAAAATCTAGGTTTACTTGTCCTATTGGAAGCAAAGGACTTGAGTACAGCATGTGGGTTTCACAATTAGAGATGGTTTTGGCAGAAGTAAAAAGTGGGATTGTGGAAATCAAAGGGACATCTTTGGGTGTCTTGGAATATGACTTGCTGTAGTTTTATATTTCTGCCTTTGAAATGTAGTATTGTTTGTAAATATTTTCAAGGAGAAATATTGGGTCCAGTTGACTATGTAAGCATAGGAGTCATCTTGCATTTCAGAATTATATCCAATTTAGACTTCAGTTAAACAAAGCTTTGATTGATTATTGAGGGACTAAATTATAAATTAATGAGCCTGATATTTGGAAAAGATATAGTTCAGATTTTTCCACGATGGATCTCAAAATATAATACATAACATTTCCAAGTGTTCCTCTCTCTAGGCAATGATGGATAAGCTCATTTAGTTTTATAGTCAATCAGATTATTTTTGGAAATTGTTTTGTTTTTATAGCTCTGTAACATAGACTACAAAATAAATATCGGACTCCTTGCCTTTTACCAATGAATTTTAGTTTAGAAAGCAATTTTGCTTTAAGTTTCTATTTTTTATGAAATGTTCTCTAAAATCCTTGGGATCGGAGGTTGATGGAGGACAATAGCATGTTTATTGTAAATTAATATCTATTAAAAGACAGGCAGATAGCTAAAAAGTCATCAATATATTAAAAATGGGATAATCCAGTTCAACTACATTTGTTTTACCTGACTACTTGAATATCAAGGTCTAAAAATGTGAATATAGTATAAGAAGAAGGGGCTGTGCAGACAGTCCCTCCTTCTTGAAAATAATTCAGTGGGAGCATCTGAGAAGGTTGAGATAGAAAAATCAACAGAGATTAATAGAATTATTATTAATATAACAACAAAGTAATGGCTTTAGGATATAACAACAACAACAACAACAACAACAACAACAATAATAATAATAATAATAATAATAATAATAATTATTATTATTATTATTAGTTGGAAGGGACCTTGGAGGTCATCTAGTCCAACCCCCTGCTCAGGCAGAAAACCTTATACCATTTCAGCCAAGTGGCTGTCCAGTCTCTTCTTAAAAGCTTCCAGTATTGGAGCATTCACAACTTCTGGAGGCAGGTTGCTCCACTGATTAATTGTTCTAACTGTCAGGAAATTTCTCCTTACTTCTAGGTTTCTTCTCTCTTTGGTTAGTTTCCATCCATTGCTTCTTATCCTGCCTTCTGGTGCTTTGGAGAATAGCTTGACTCCCTCTTCTTTGTGGCAACCCCTGAAATATTGGAAAACTGCTATCATGTCACCCCTAGTCCTTTTCTTCATTAAACTAGACATACCCCATTCCAGAAACCATTATATATATTCATCCAAATCAGAGTTTGGTATACATTAAGGGGGAAAACATCAATACACACATTTAAACGTTAATTTCCTAGAAAGGCCAGAATGGTGTAAAGAGATGTCACTTTTGATTAATTGTCTCAGACATTCCTCTTTTCTTAAGAACAGGGAGCATTCTCAATAAAGCAAAGTAACATCACATGGAAGGAATCTTAATGAACACAACTGGTGTTGTGTAAATGAAATATCCGTTTAATTAGGAGATCTATGAACATGCTATGAGTATTGGAGGAAAATAAAGATAGTATCTTGATTACCAAAGATTGCTATATTGCTTATGCTGTAACTGGAAGGGATTTGGGGAAATCATTTAATGTCTTTAATTCAAATTGAATAGACCAGTGATGGCGAACTTATGGCACGCATGCCAGAGGCGGCACTCAGAGTCCTCTCTGTGGGCACACCTGCCACCCCCAGCTCGCTCAGGTCCATTAGGCCACCGCTGGTGCCCGGAGCAGCAGCCCCATCCAGCACAAATGAGGCAAAGCAGCTAGCTAGCAAGCTCGAGTAGAAGTGGTAGAGCATGCCCCCATGTGCTCGCTGGCCTCTGTGTGTGGGGCTGATGGTGTCAGGCAGCAGCCACCCCTGCCTTACCTTGCCCCACAGCAATGGCACCCCCACCCTATCCCCTGCCTCACCCTGCAGGATGAGGCTCCTGCCCACCGCCCCACCCACGAGACTCTCTGGATCTCCCCCAATCCTGCCCAGCCCCCACAGGCATCCCCCCACGAGCAACATCAAGGTGGCCATGCCCACCCCGCCCACGCCCACTCAGTCTGCTGTGACCACTGCAGCCACACCCACCCAGTGGGCCACGCCCCTCACCCCTCCTGAGGGCACCACAATGCTGATGCAGCCCTGGCACTTTGCGATAAATAAGTGGGTTTTGGGTTGCAGTTTGGCCACTCAGTCTCTAAAAGGTTCACCATCACTGGAATAGACACTGGTTCTCTGATTCAGAATGCAGCAGTATGTGCAGTTCTGAGTGTTCCATGGTTCTCCAAAATTACACTGCTGTTGTGTGAGTCACACTAGCTTTCAGTTTCTTTCCTAGTGAAATTCAAGATTTTGGTTGTCACCTTTAAAGCCATAAAAGGCATGAGACCAGATTATTTCTGGGACCATCTCTCCCTGAAAATATCTGTTCATTCCATCAGGTCTGATCAGGTGAGCAATCTCCAGATTCCTTCCATTCAGTGCTGCACCTTAGGGAATTTAGGAAGTGCACCTTTCCTGTGACAGCCTCTGTCCTATGGAACACCCTTCCTCCTGAGACATAACAGGCCTCAGCCTCCTAGTGCTGAGGTAGAGTACAGCTGAATGTGGATATACTGAAAACGAAAAGTATTGCCTTTGAGGTCCCAGGAGTTTCCCTTTTGATTTTTATGGTTTCTTTGTTGTTCTATGAGATACTTGGACTTTTGGTACGTAAGTGCTTATATAAGTTTTTAAAACAAATACATTTTTGGCACAATAAGAAAAGAAAAGCAGATCAGTACAGGTTTATAAGGAAAAACAGTAGTTGGAAACTGAGAATCATAGAAATTGAGAATGAGGTGATAAACTATAATATTCAAGGCTAGGCCTTCTAGAACCTCTGTTAAAGCCAGGCATATTGCTGCTTGTTCCCACCTATGCTCTTTCAATATTTGTAAGTAAGCCAAATATTATAGAAGTGTCGCAAATCTCCTATGCACCGTCTTTCCAAGGAAGCAAAATCTTGGTAATATTGTCCTTAGTCATCTCACCACTCAAGAATGTGGGAAGCATGTAACAACATAGGCATACAGGAAATGATACATGTGTTCATCAGACCATTTCCCACAGTGCTGAACCCCCAAACCCTTATCTTTGCAACAGCTATTATCTTATAATTCTTAAAAACAGGGAGGATATGCATTGAGTTGGGAAGGAATTAAACATAGTTTTTCAGAACAGTTTAAATAACATTTATAAGGCTTCTTGCCTTAACATCCACCCACTCAGTGTTGGGTAATTGCCTGCTGTGATAAGAGAAAATGATTTGTGATAACTGCTCTATGATGTTAGTTTCATCAGGCACCAACTGATGCTTGTTATTCTCTTAGCTACGTACTGTTTGCCTTAGTGAGAAATACATGTAATGTGATGTGCTTTAGCTATTGAATGAGACGAAAGCAGTTCAGGGTTTATTTACAGTAAGAGGCATTTTCACATTAAAAAGCAATTCTGAGTTTCTTTCTTTGTTTTTTGGAGCCATGGGGATATCTTGTTAATGTCAACTAGAAAATCAAGGAGAACCATTTTTAAATCAAATTAAACATGCATTTGATTTGAACAAAACTTTTTAAAAGTTCTAGGATAGTTGTGGGAAGAAGTGAAATCCATTCTATTTATTCATGACATTCCATAGACACAATGTTAAACTAAAGGCTTGTATGTGTTTAAAGCAGGAGTGTCAAACTCGCAATGTCTCGTGACATGTCATGATGTATCGTGACTTTTTTTCCATTGCTGCCAATGGTGCGGTTTCGGCATGACACATCCACCCGCGGGCTGGCAGTTTGACACCCCTGGTTTAAAGTAAGTGTGGGTAGTACACCAGTAGTGTGAATTCAATAACCTAAAGTACAGTTAGAACAAAAGGCACAGAGTTGGAGGGATTTTGTTCACATGAGGTTAGAGAAACCTAAGATTTCTTTGTCTATGGAAATTCTCAGTCATCCATATCATGGTTGCTCCAAAAGTGCTTTTTCGGGAGGCAACTGGATTTTTTTTGTTTTTCTTTGAAGATATTTTGCTTCTCATCCAAGAAACCTCTTCAGCTCTGACTGGATGGTGGAGAATGGAAGGATTTATATTCCTTGCAGACAGCTGGTCATTTGCATTTTTTAGAGAGTCATTGAGGCCATTTGGAGAATTTCCCACCATCCATTCAGAGCTGAAGAAGCTTCTTGGATGAGAAGCAAAATGTCTTCAAAGAAAAACAAGAAAGTCCAGTTGCCTCCTGAAAAAGCACCTTTGGGACAACCATGACCTGGATGACTGAGAATCTCCATAGACATTTAGCTATGTACTTTGGGATGAACACCCTTCAAATGGTGTGGGAGTATGAACGGATTTCCAGAAAACATTGCAGACTACAGGAACCATTTGTGCTTCAGTTTGAGATGCAGACCACACAACCTCATCCCCAACAGCCTGCGCCTTCAACAGTGAAGGTACACAGGGCAAAAAACATTCTGCAGCCAAAAAGTCTCCACACACATTTGCACCACTCAGGTGACCCAGAGGACACAGGTAAACCTCCAAATGCCTTCAATGACTCTCTAAAAGAATGCAAATGACCAGCTGTCTGCAAGGAATATAAATCTTTTCATTCCCCACCATCCATTCAAAGCTGAAGAAGCTTCTTGGATGAGAAGCGAAATGTCTTCAAAGAAAAACAAGAAAGTTCAGTTGCTTCCTGAAAAAGCACCTTTCAACTAAGATTTCTTTTTCCTTGCCATTCTCACAGCTTTATTTTCTGCAATTAGATGTATACTCTTTTGGGGAGGAGCTGGGGGGAGTTTAAAGATAAAAAACCATCCAATCATGTTTTTCTTAAAAGCTATACAAAAGTTGCTTGCCATTATTTTTTTGAGAATATATTTTGATTTTCCAGATTAGCTTATTGATGTGTGTCTGTGCCTTTGAGTCAATATTGAGTCCTAGTGATTGCCTTGACTAATCCCTGCAGTTTTCTTGGCAAGATTTCAAAAATAGTTGCCTGCTATTTTTGGGCTAGTTAACTGGCCCAAAGTCATCCAGCTGGCCTTGTGCCTAATGTAGGATTAGAATTCACAGTCTCCCTGTATCTAGCCTGACGCTTTAACCACTATACCAAGCTGGCTTTCTTAGTTAATACAGTGTTTCACAATCTTGGCAACTTTAAGATATATGATCTTCAACTCCCAGAATTGAAGTCCACATATTTTAAAGTTGCTAAGGTTGAGAAATATTGATAGCTTATAGCTCTGGTACTCTGTGCTGACTTCCACTTCAAATCTCTCCTTGCTTAACTTCCAAGTCTTTCTTTCCTAGAAAGTCTGTCAGAAGTTGTCAACAGTTGAGATTTAAACATTTTAGGCATACTTGTAAAGCCTATTATGTGCGAAATAACCATGGAGTTCAGTACCCATCCTAAGATTAAATAAGGTTTGCAGATGAATGTGTGTGGGTATTTAATCATACATGTGGACTGTCCAGGACAATTACAGGTTTGGCAAAGTCATCCCACCAGAAAAACCTGTTCCAGAAAATTCCAAGATACTTTTTCACATAGTATGAAGGACAATGCCAGACAGAGATAGGAGTAGCAGGGCTGCTTCTGAGTGCCAGGTTAGGGAGGACCAAGGGGGAAACTTTCTCCCCATCTTTTTTCTTCACAAGGACACATACCTTATACTCTCTAGTTGGAAGAAAAGCTGCAGCAGAGGTGTGAGATTTCTGTGACACCCTATAGGACAGGGGTAGTTAACCTTGGCTCTTTTATGACTCGTGGACTTCAACTCCCAGAATTCCTGAGCCAGCTGTGCTGGCTCAGGAATTCTGGGAGTTGAAGTCCACGAGTCATAAAAGAGCCAAGGTTGACTACCCCTGCTATAGGAGGACTGATCAAAGCTCTTCTAGTGATGCCTTAGTTATAGTTTGGTAGCAATTTATACCAACTTTGTTTCTCCTGCTCTGCCTCTTTCACTGCCAGAGCCTATGAACAAAACAGGAATAGCAGCACCCGCTGCTGCACCCTCCACTTCAGTCTTGCTTTGTTTGGAGTTGAATTTTCTCCACTATAGAGGATGTGACTCATTTTCTCCCTTTAAAGGCTGAGGAAGTTTCAAGGGTATAGCGCAGTGTTTCTCAAGAAAAGTGAGCTGTCAGACCCAAGTTTGAATCTTGATCTTTCCAGATTGCATATTTAGGTACAGTTAAGCAGAGGCAAATCTTTAAATCAAAGATTTTCTCCCTCTTCAGACAAAAACTCACTTTCTAGCTGGAAGTTGAACTGATTGGGAAGTGCTTTGGAAGTGAAGGTCACTACAAATTCACTGTATATTCAAGGAAGGAAGGAAGGAAGGAAGGAAGGAAGGAAGGAAGGAAGGAAGGAAGGAAGGAAGGAAGGAAGGAAGGAAGGAAGGAAGGAAGGAAGGAAGGAAGGAAGGAAGGAAGGAAGGAATCTGGTAAAAGGAGGTGACTATTTTTTGTAATGTAAGTGTGGGAAGTGCACCAGTGGTGTGAATTCAAGAACCTCAAGCAGATTAAGAACAAAAGGCACAGAGTTGGAGGAATTTGCATAAGGTCTGCATAAACCTATAACAATTTATAGCCCTGCTGGATCAGTCTGAAAACTCTTAAGGATTTATCACTCTATATCAAGCATGTCTAATTGCTGGCCTGCGAGCCGGATGCATCACGCCGAAACTGCACCCCCCCATTGCTGGCAAATGGGGAAAAAGTCGTGATACGTTGCGCAACGTCACATGACGTCGTGAGTTTGATATGCCTGTTCTATATCTACAGTGGCTGATCATTGCTTCTGGAAACCAACATGACCTAAAGAAGCTCACAAACATAGCTGTACTAGCCATGTTTCTCAACACTTGTGATTCAGACCACATTGCTTTCCTTAGCTTGGAAGTAATATATAAGTATAATCATGACTGACTAGTAGCATAATTTTACTCCAAAGCATAATTAATACTGAAAAAAAATAATTTGCTTCTCTGGCCTGTATATGTGCTTGCTCACAGATATACAAATACACATCAAAGATTTCTATCCACTTCAATATAAGATACTGTAGATTAAAAATTGCAATAGATAAATATATTAAGAAACACATAACTAACCTTACTTTCAAAGCTTTTACTATATCTTAGGAAAGCTAACAAAATGAAGAATTTATTCTGCCAAGGGCCTGAAAATATTACTCACCAGGATGCAAAACAAAAAGCAAAACATCAGACACAATGCCTTTATTCTGGAATGCCAAGTATATCCTTTAAATCTACATTTACTCACTGCAGATCTCAGCCTCGTTCACATGCTGTTCTTTTTTAATGCTGGCTGGCAAGCAGGCTTTAATTAAGGAGTTTGAAATTTCTCTTTTACAGCTCTGCTCCACTTCAGTAGAAGCGGACAACTTGTCAAATGTAGGAAGCAGAGGGCGAGGAATTAGGAAGTGTTATAGAGCAGTTTCTGATTTCTGTCAACAATCTTATCAAACATCAGTTAATAACATTTGAAGAATGGTGTATATCTTAATGGTGTATCTTTATTTAATGGAAAATAATTTCATCAACATAATATTGATCTTTTAAACCATTATGACAGTTTGTCTTGAAGGTCACAACATAGTCTGGGAAGTCAATTTGGGTTCTGAATTTGATAAATCTCATTCTCATTAGAATTCTTTATAAAGTTAAAAACAAATAAAGTTTATTTCAACAAGTCATTAATAATTGATAATGAAGATCATGGAAAGCAATTGTGAGATAATGGTTAAAGTGTTGGACTTGGATATATTGGAATATATCCCTCTTTGTTAAATTCACTGGATGACTTTGGAGCAATCATTCTCTCAGTCTTGCACAGTTGTTAGCATAGCTAACAAATAGATAAAAAGATTAATAATAATGTATTTTCCACTAGATTGCTCTTATTTATATGAGTACAGATATTTTGGATGTAAACATCTAGTGTGGATATTTAAAATGTTTCTATTTATGCTGAAGATTATACATTTATAATCCCCTTTGAATTTTTTTAATTGTTTTTTATTCTGGAATACTTTTGAACTCTTTTAATATTAACTTTTAGTTTCTGTTCTTTCTTTTGAAAAAACATTAGAAGAAAATGAAATATTATTAACAAGCCATCAAACAAACAGACTTTCCTCCTCTAAATACTATATTATTTAGGAATGGGAAAATATCACCCTTAAATATGCTATACAATCCTTCCAAAGCTGTACATTCTTTAAAGGAAGGAAATAATTTTACACTTTCTTTTTTGAATTTATAATATACTAATGTAATTAAGGGGAGAAAAGTATAGCAGACCTACCTGTCAGCTGACAAAAATTATCTTTTAGGGTCCTGCAGCATAGCATATTCATAAAGAGCAGTGTCCTCTTGTGATCTGTGGCAGCCTGTCCTTGGCCCAAAACACATATTTTTAAATGGGAGACCAAAACGCAGGTTGCATCACTTTGGCATGACCCCAGAGAGAAATACAATTGACTCAATATATCACAAAGTGATAATGTTGGATTCTGGTATATAGCTACATCACAGATGAATCAGGAACTCATTGTCACATTCACCTTGCATGCTCACCTTGATTTAAGGCTTGTCATGAACTTGCTCTAAATTCACTGGTTCCTTTGAACAGCCCTGTAAATTTTGAAAGCATCTGGCACTTGTTTAAAATTTTGTATGTTGTTTGTCAGCATCTCATGAGGTTGGTTTGTCTTCTTTTTGGAGAGGGAAGTCACAAGCCAATGACATGATAAGATGGTGTAGCTAATGGTTGCACAGAAAGATATGCAAAGTCTTTTAATAAATAATGGCAGCTGTTGCTAAGCCTTATCAGAGTTGTTGGAAGAAATCAAGCAGGGCTTTTGAGCACATCAAAGATAAATTGTAAACTATATCAGGTGTATAATACATGGAAATACAAAATTAAATATCCTAAGTACTTAAACGTATATAATCCATCCACCTTTCCTTTTACTAAAAAAAACAGGAAATATATGTATATTTTGGAATGGGACAAGCAAACTCTAACAACTGAGCCACAGTCTATACTTAGGGACTACTGTGGAACCTGAAACGTCTGCTATAGGCACAGTTAACTATGGAGAGAAGATTATTGTAATCTAAAAACATCTGGAATCTACAGACTCCTCATCCTTCACCAAAGCAAGATGTATGCTAATGTTCCAAAGCACATCTGGTCTTACAGTAGGAATGCTGTTGGAGAACTTGCATGTCATTTAAAGTTTCAATAGAGTGTTTGTAGGAAGGCAGGTTCCATAAAGTGTATATATTTAAGATAAGATAATCATTTTATGAAGTCACCTTCTCCTGAAAGCTAGAATATTCTTCCGAGATATCTAAGGGGAAAAATGGATGTGTGGAAATTGAAGAAATATTTGACCTAACATCACTTGAAAGGGTGGTTGTTAAATATAATGAAAATGTTTCATCCAGTTTCTGAAGTCCTGCATGAATGCTATACATTTCAGAAAGCTCTCTTTTCTTTGATAAACATACTAGTTATATAACCAAATTAAAAGGTTTCATATTTTTGTGCTTCATTCATTATGGAAAGGTCTTCAAATGTGTTGATTGCATCAAACAGTGAAAAGTGCTCAGAAAAATGGGAACCCTAGAACACCTCATTATCTCCATGATAAACTTCTATATAGGTCATATAGACAGAACATGGTGAAATAGAGTGGTTCCAAGTTGGCAAAGTATTGATACAAGATTTTATATTTTCCCTTATTTATCCAACATATTTGATGAATATATGTTAAGGGAGCAGGATTGGAAGAAGATGAACATGGTTTCATGCACTAGTCTGATAATGCCCTGATAGATGAAAATACAAAGGATCTACAAGCCCTAGTAATAAAAGTCAAGTAGCACAATAAAAATGGGTGTAAAATTAAATATAAAGATTACCAAACTAATAACAACAGGTCAAACAGTCAGCCTTAGAATTTACAGTGAAGATAACAAAGTGGAGGATAACTGCTGTCTTTTAGGATTAACCATCAACAGTAAAGGAACGAGCAGTCAAGAAATATACTTCAAGGTAGCCTTTGGTAGAACAACTATGAAGGCCTTGAAAAAGATATTCAAGTGTTGTGATGTGATTATATTTACAAAGATCAGAATCATGCAAGCAATGATGTTCCCTATGACTCTCTATGGAAGTGAAAGTTGGACTTTGGAGAAGCAAGATAGGAAGAGTATTGGTGCTTCTGAACTTTGGTGTTGGAAAAGGTTTCTGAGAATACCATGGACAGTCAAGTAAACACAGTGGGGGAAAAAAGGATCATTGAAGAAATCAATCCAGAATTCTCACTTGAGACACAAATAACCATGCTCAGATTATCCTATTTCAGATACATTATGCAAAGATCTAGCTTCCTAGAGAAGGCTCTAATGCTGAGAAAGGTGGAAGGAAAGAGAAGAAGAGGATGATCAGAAGCAAAGTGGATAGACCCAGATACAGTAACCATGAGTGCAACATTGAAATTGCTGAAGGAGCAGGTTAGGGTTAGATCATCATGAAGAAAATTTATGTAGTTGCTAAGACTTGCCAACAGCTTGAGGACTCATAATCAATCAATTTTTTCCTGATCTGACAAAGTTGTTAATGGGACAATTTCATTGCTTGCAATGTTTAGAAATATTGCCACCTTTTGGACATTCTCATTAGAGATTAATCTATTGGTTCCATAAATAAATAATTGTGGATGGAAACTAATCAAGGAGAGAAGCAACCTAGAACTAAGGAGACAGTTAGAACAATTAACCAGTGGAACAACCTGCCTCCAGAAGCGGTGAATGCTCCAACACTGGAAATTTTTAAGAAGAGACTGGACAGCCATTTGTCCGAAATGGTATAGGGTTTCCTGCCTGAGCAGGGGGTTGGACTAGATGACCTCCAAGGTCCCTTCCAACTTTACTACTACTACTACTACTACTATTACTACTACTACTACTACTATTATTATTATTATTATTATCTACTATATAAAGAGCTTTACTCATTAGCAGAATTCTGTCATGCCTGAATTTCTGCATGCTTTTCCTTACTTCTTTCAAAAAGTTCTACCTGTTCAATTTAAAAAAAAGTTGCAAAATTTCCATAGGTCCTGTTATCAACATCTTGTCTTTTCAAGTATGATAGTGTAAAGACAGCCACTTTGTTATATATATTGCCAACTTTAATCATAATTTCTTCTATAAATTTGGAACAACAGGGAAACATTTAAAGAAACTGAGATAGGTGAATGTCTGTCTCAGTCATCCAAGTCATAATTGTCTCAAAGGTGCTTTTTGAAAAGGCAACTAGATTTTTCCTCAAGAAAAAAACAGTCCAGTTGCCTTTTGAAAATGCACCATTGAAATGTATGTATCTTATTAAGAAGAAAGATCCAGACATTTTTGCATCTTATTAAGTAGGAAGATAAATAAGCTTTATAAAATACATTTTTCCTTTGCATAATTATATTTTGAATATTGGCAGAATGAAGTAAGAATTTTAGGACATAGAAAATGTAAATATTTGAGTTATTAGAGTTAGAACTAGACAGCTAGAATCTCTGCTGAAATCAGTGGTGATTAATGTAAGATTAATTGTTATAAATACAGGGACTCAGAGTATGATTAAATCAGAATTCAGTGCCTAAAATTTGCCCAACAAAGAATTCAAAATTGAAATGGAACCTTGGGAAGCACCTCAGGGTCAATAACTTATTTTTGTAGAAAGGATAAAGAGGAAACTTCCCCTTTATCACAGCTCTGACTGCCTCCTCACCTTA
>NW_015386947.1:384007-430379 GCF_001527695.2 Protobothrops mucrosquamatus
ATGTAATGCTCTGATATGCATCAGAAAAGCCTCATCTGCCAAAAGACACAGGGTTGCTGATGAAAATGAAAAGTGCATCCTACACTCTTTTGCTCAACATACTCAGTTTTCAACTAGATAGTGGTTTAAAATTAAAGCAAAGATGCTTTTACAAGATTCTTGCATTTGTGTTTACGTATAAAAAGATAACACAGTGGCTTTCTGCCTTATTCTCAATACAACGAATCAGAAATAGCCAATTCAGAAATTTCAACAGAGACCCCCCCCCAAAGGTTTCTCTGCCTCTTGGGGAGCCATCAACTAAATACTCTCTCTTGTGAAGCATTTGAAAGCCTCAAATGTAAATACTGCTTCTAAGGATATTGTTTTACTAAAATCTAGACATTTACAGAAAGCAACATAAATGAGTTATTTTTCTCCTCACTTACCACTGTCAAGACTCAGCAGTTCTGCGTAGGTTCAATAGAACAAAAGCCTCATATGTTCACTTCTCTAAATTTACCAGAAAGAAAAGAGTTTGCATGCTTGTCCTTTAAGTGTCTTGAAACATGGTTTGCATAGCTGGATAGCGGCTTATCTCTGCTTTTCTGCTTTTGCTTCCATACATGGATCTGTTCCCAACAGTAACTCTAAGCTGTTGAAAAGAAGCTATCTGGCAGCTTTCAGCTTCATCCAACACGTAAATGATTTAAAAAAAGAAGAAAAGCCTCCACACTTTCTCTGGCCACTTATACACCCTTTGGTCTATGCCACAAAGCTTTTTCTTTCTCTTTTCTTTTTTTCAAATAAGCTGGAAAGCAATATATTTCTTTTCACGGCTTGCTAAAAACAAATCCTTTGAGATTAGTCTATGCAACTATGAAAAATTGATGCTTGGTCTTACAGGGAACTTAAAATGGTTTCGGCCTCTTGTGTATCTCTCAGTTGTTTGGCTGCTTCTTTTCAAAATATTTGCACAGTAATCATCAAGACCCACTAAATATATGAGGAAAAAAGCAGATTTGTAACCACCACCACCACCCCTCTATAAAATTCCCAGCAGTTTATTTCTAAGAATACCTTTCTACTCTCTTTAGAGGTCAAGGGTTTGTTTGTGAAGTCATCTGGAAGGGTTTCAAGACAATATTCATCTGGTCTGTAAATGAAGAAAGGTTAAGAGTCACATTTTTTTCTGAGAGGGAAAGAAGTACAACAGAGAAGTGTGGCAGCTCCCACACTTCTCCAAGAAGACATTTACCAAATTAGTAACAAAATGGCTTATTAAATACTGGTGCTATTATTACAGGGCTTGAATTGCCATAGACAAAATATGTGTTCATGTCCTTCCTTTGGGGTTCCCCCAAACCCTGATACCAAAGTTATGTTATGATGCAAATACCAAAAAGAAAAATGTAATACAATAAGGAAAAGGGAAAGTCAATAGACAACATGAAAAAAGGGAGTAGAATTATGAGGTAATTAGAGCTAACTGCGATATAATACAGTACACATATACGAAGACAAAGACAGGAATCCACAGGCAGGTTGTACATCAAAAATATTTGGTAGCATTTTTTTCTGACTAAAAAAATTTAAAAGCTTTTTTTTTTAGAAAAAATGATTAATGAAAAAAGGTGCTACCAACGTCCTGATTTTTAGTAGTAAAGACGGAAGCTCTCCTCCTACAGTGTTGTACTTGTTAACTAATGAATCCAAATTATTTATTTATTTTTCCCCCACCTTTAATTTTTATAAATATGTTAAGATGGTGAACATACTGTATCTACAGTAATGCTTCTTCCTCCGATTTTCCCCACAATAATCCTGTGAGATGGGTTGGATTGGACTAAAGTCACCTTATTGGCTTTCAAGCCTAAGGCAGGACTACAACTCACAGTCACCCGGTTTCTAGATTGGTGCCTCAACCACTGGACCAACTAGCTCTATATGTATGAAATTGTATATATATGTGTTTGTGTGTGTGTCTATGTGTGTGTGTGTGTGTGTAATACACAATAAATCTCTGTCTATCAGTCTAGTACTATAGCCAATATTTCTCAGACAAGTTTAGGCTATATCTCTGAATGCCTGATTTTCTTGGGAATCTGAGAATTGCTAGTGTCTAAGAGTCTACCCCTGACCTCCTTATAACTCTTTCCAAGTGAAAGCATGGTATCTATGGGAAAGGCCCCTAGTTCAGTAGTACAGCTAATGCTAGATTCAATTCCTGATTCAGGATCAGACATAATAATGAAAAAAAAAGTCTTCCTGAGCCTCCAGATACTTTCTGTTTGTAGATGTTGGAGCAGAGCAGGATTACCTCTTATTTTTAGTAATGGGACCATCTGGAAGTTGAGAAAGTGTGTGTGTGTGTGTGTGTCTGTGTGTGTGTGTTTTAAATAGCTGCTGAAGGGAAATAATTCTTTGCCTCTTCATCAAATGGCAGCCACATTAGGTATCATACTTTCATGAACATCTATTTTCCTGAAGGCAAACTGGGGAGATTTTTTTTTTTTAAGAATCAAAGTACAAAGCAGAGTAGACTCCAAACCACAAGAGTTTTGTTTTTTATCATGCTATTTTTTTTGCCTATACTTACATGAAAGAGAAATTGATGAGGATCACAGAAAAGGAAAAGCACGAGTGAGTTGTAAGATACACCACAATATGTTTCAACAATGTATCAGTTTCAGAGAAAGGAAAAGAAATATTTGCTCACAAAATTCAGGCCAAAACACGCTTGAAAATTTAAAAATTGGCAGGCAGCAAAACCAGAAATGTACTTCTCCCCAATACCCTGATACAATGCAGAAAGAGAAACGAGATACAACATCCCTAGATATTCCTTTATTACTTACTGTTGGTTTGCATGATACTTCATAGCATTGCCAGTACATCCTTTTTTTCCACCCATGGAACAATTTTTCTGAGTGACAAAATTTAGAACAAGTTCAGGAGTGTGCATATCCATTATTTTCCTCTTCAGAGAATGTGTTGAGGCCCATCTGGAGCCCAGAGGTTTTCTTGAAATGAAGATGGCTTGGGATATTAATGCTTCACTACCCTGCATTCAGCTGGCTAATTTAGAAGAACTTAATTAAGCTTTAAAATGAAAAAGAAATGAGAAGAGACTGAGAACACATACAACATGGGAGGTATGAGAAGACGCATGATGCTGATGAACAATGAACTGAGGATCAGAGACTAAATAGTCCAAGGATTTGACTCAATATATGATAGCTTTATGAACACATATTTTTATACACTCTTATAACAGCTTATGGTTTCCTCAGCTCAGACATTATAGCAATAGCACTTAGATTTATATATCGCTCCACAATGCTTTACAGCACTCTCTGACTCGTTTACCTATGTCAGCATATTGCCCCCAGCAGTCTGGGTTTTCATTTTACTGACCTCAGAAGGATGGAAGGCTGAGTCGATTTTGGACCGGTCCGGATTGAACTCCTGGCACTGGAATGCAGAGTTAGTCTGCAATACTGTATTCTCCCATTGCGCCACCACAGTTCTTGGTTTATTCATTTCTGAGAGATTATTCATCTTTCAAAGTCCTAAACTGCAGTTCAGCCTAGTATATTTTGTTAACCTAAGGTTCCTTCCATATGGCTTCTCAAAAAATAGCAGTTGCCATCAGCAATAAATTCTGTAGCTCAACATTTCACTTCTGCATGGTCCTCACTGAGGGCCCAGTGAGAAGTAATCATTTATTATTCTGCAGGAAAACAAACAAAACTTTAAGCAATCTCAGTTCTTTCGTGTGTCCTGCTTCATGGTAGAGAAACAATGTGGGGAAACTGTTTTTTAAATCTTTGATACCCAAGTATATGTCAAATTGGTTCTTTCTCAAATTTCCACTCTCCATTCATTCACGAAGGAGTGAAATTACTGCTTTCAGAGTAAAGAAGCAAATCTATAAAGAAAATTTACTTTCCCCTCCATCTATGGATTAGCTCCCTGCATTCTCAATGCAATTCCACTTGAGCTTTGTGTGTTTCATTGAAAAAAAACCCATACGCATGTAGTTTAACCTTCTGGACCACAATTTTACAAGCTGTTATCAGTCTTACATTTATTACTATGTAAGCAAAGGTGTATCTTTATAGAGTGACGTAGAAATGGAAAAACAGACTTGCATTTTATTTTATGGGGTGGGTGTGGTTATGGAACGTTGGGCACCAAACTATATTTTCCTCTCACATATTGATTTTATCTCTCGCTGTATCCTTAGCTTAACAAAAAAATATTGACTTGCTCAATTAAAAACTTTTTGTGATAGAGTTTGTCAGTTTGTCACTGTTACGAATACGGCAAATCCTGTGGGCTTTTAAAATCTTTTCCTTTTTATTTTTACTTTTTTTTCTTTACAGAGAGGAAAAGAATTTCTGCTTTATTGTAGAACCAAAAGGGTAGACTGGCACCAATTGGTTTTCTGTAAGGGCAACAGATTTACAAAATAAAGGTGCCCATTACAGTAAATCAGTAGAGCCCATTAAAGCCCTATTTTATTTGCATTGTGAAATCAGATAGATTGGGAAATAGGAAGGCTGGGTTTTTTTTGGGGGGGGGGACATACCCCAAATTATCACATTTTTCTTGTTAGCAATCCTTCCTTTCAAGACATACATAAAGCTAGGGAGAAATGCAGCTTTTATTCCAAGTAGGATGAATAGGATGGCCATGAAGTTGGTATCATAGAGGCTAGTCCTCCTTTTAAAAAAATGCCCAACCCAAATTTAATTGAAAGCCACTTAAATATGAGGAAGGACAGGTCTGGAAATTTTTCTATCAATCCTCACCATTTTGATAACATGCTGTGCATAGTTTTCTCACTCTGGTGAGCTGTGTTGCATTGTTTCAATTATTTTTGTCTGCATATTCAGATATCTATTTTGGTGCAAAAATACCCAGCATAAGCAAAACTGTCTCCTCTTTTTTTACATCATATTTTAAATGATAACCATAAGGATTCGTGACAAGGAAGAAAATATTCAAAATGATTGAAGTATAAGACATAATATTAATATTGTCATTCCGAGCAGTTTCTCAAAATTTATCCAAGGCAAATCTTAAAACTGCTATAATTTGAATTTGCTTATTTAGAGAGAACACAATGATGGCTGAATGCCACATTGTAATAATATATAATAAACTAAATGAATATATGAGTGATTCAAGCCAGGATTTGGCAAATATGAACATTCTCTAGATCATATTCTTTTATAAAGTGGCTTAAATGTCATCCCATCTTTAGAATAATTAACAGAGTTAAAAAATTTCCCATCACTCTTAAACATGCAATGGAAAAATGGAAAACCTCTAGATACATTACATGAGTCATATAGGTGTTCAAATGTGTTATGAAAAATATATATTTAAAATGATCTGAATGTTTATTCCTATCAATGAAAAAAGAACATTACAACTTCGTTTTTAAAAAAGGAAATGAAATGAAAAAGAGCTGTGGTGGTGCAGTGGTTAGACTGCAGTATTACAGATTAACTCTGCATTTCACTGCCAGGAGTTTGAATCTGATCAGCTCAAGATTGACTCAGCCTTCCATCCTTCTGAGGTCAGTAAAATGAGGACCCAAACTGTTGCAATGTGCTGATTCTATAAACTGCTTAGAGAGTGCTATAAAGCACTGTGAAGCGGTATATAAATCTAAGTGCTGTTGCTATTGCTAAAAGGACCACAATAAGTAGGATAGACTCTGGCTTTGCTACAACCAAGCACATACAAAGGACAGAGGGAATCACTTTTCATATGTAATTTGGATTAATTTGTATATATTTGTACAATTTGTAATGTATAAAAGGAGCTCATGTTTTCAGAGATATCTCAATTTTTTTGAAATGATAATGTGAGGAGTGAGGAATTATGATTCATACTGATTTCAAATACTTGACAGGGACTGGGAAATGTTAAAAGTTGTTTATTTCGTAAAAACTATATGTTTTACAATGTATCATTGTTCATAATTTGAACAGAATTAGATTAGTAATGGATGAGCAGGACAGCATCATGTTAATAGACCTTATGCAAATATCCTACTGTCAAAAATATGAATAAATGGCATTATAAATCTATATTGTATATACTACAGATAGCATGACGGGGACATCTGCAAACATTCAGATTAAACTGTACTTCCTAGGAGGCCCTCAATTTTATTTCCATTCAAAAGAATGTACAAAAATATTTTCCTTTTCCAGGCTAACACATGAAAAGAAAAGCAGCTGGATTTTGCGTTTTCATCAAATGAAATGCAGCAAAGCACCCAACTGGCCTTTCATTAAGTTGACACTAATGCTTGTTGATCTTTTCACTTTGAACTCAGCCAAGGTATTTTTTTAAATGAGGAATCTTAGAGAGGTATCTGAAGCAGACAAACAAGGCAAGGCATTCTTTTTTTCTTTTTTTTACGAAATTTTATTTATAATACAGTTAAAAGAAACATTGGATATAACGTGGCATTGCAGTATATACATTCTTATCAAATTATTCCACATTTTATAATCGATTCTTCATCTCTAAATATACATCTAAATTTTATATACAATACTTAATCTATTTCTCTATTTGCTAACCTAAAATTACATATATTTCTATCTTAACGCTAGCCTATAATCCCAACCGTCCTCCTCGAATCCCTCCAGCAGTAAAAGGCAAGGCATTCTTTTTTTTTATATTCAAATTTTTATTAATTTTCAAATAAACAAACAAGTTACAAATATGGTATACATTAATAAACAAAAGAAAAGAAAACCCCATATTATATCTATTCAGAGATGCTCAGCAGCCCCCCCCGCCCGCGTCCACCCTCTCTTTCACCCTTCCTACCTACTTCCCTCCCCTCTCTTCCTCCTACCTACTCCTCCCTCCTCCTTCCTCCTCTCAACTACCCTACACATCCCACCTCCTTCCTTTTCTCATCCTTCGGACGCAGTCTGGGGGCGCCAGCCGAGCATCTCATCTTCTTCAAATACATTATTTCACTATAACATTTTAATATACCAAAATTTACATTTACATCTTGGGATGACATGTGCATAACCCTGTATTCGATTCCGGGAAGTCCAGGGGGGGGAGGGGGGGAGGGGATTTAAGAAGGCAAGGCATTCTTGAAGCAAAATTAGGGAACTTTGTGTGTGTTTCAAAAGCTCATAAATTGGTGGATTCATTGGTGGCCTTCTGAATCAGAAAGGACAAAGTAGGCAAGTGGAAAAAACAAACATAATTATTTATTATGTTTATTTCACTGTACATAAAGAATTTAGAAAAGTATAGTTCTGTGAACACTATGTTCAAATTTCCTGAGTACTCTCAGAATAATGGCAATGTTCACTTCATGCATTATTCTCTTTTCATCTCAGCAAGTATCCAATTATGCTGACCACAAACGCTGGTTTGGGTTGGGTTTAAACATAATAAAACAGAGACACACCAAAGGGTTGGAATGTTAATTCTTCTGATTTTCATTGAAACATAAAACCTTGTCAAACAGATTTCTCCCTGCAGGGAGACTCTACCATGTTCTAAATACTTTTGCTTTTTAAAAAAAGAAAAAGAAAAGGAGGCTTAATCTGTTTTTGGCACTACTCATTGCCTAGATGTGATTGAAGAAATTCCAAATCCCTTTTTCTGGGGGGGTAAACATTTGTCATTAAAAACCCATCTAGGTACATGTGTGACACTGAGTGACCTCTCTCGGATCACTTTCTTATAATCTGAGGATAATCCAGGATGTCAAGCAATTTGAATGAGGATAGATGCTGTAGGTTTGTCACATATATTCGAAGGCTGCTATGTAGAGTAGACACATGTGTGAACAACATAGATATTTTAAATTTAATTAATAACTAAAAATATAAAAATTAGCATCATTCTAGGTTACAGCCTAAGATTTACCATGAACTAATGGGAGGCAACATCCTCTTCTCAAGAAAAAATATCAGCTCAAAGGGGAGATCATCTTGGCTCTGTTCATCAGTTGGGAAAAACAAGTGGGTATTTTAATGCTGATTTTCTTTTTTCTAATTCCAATTTTTCCTGTTAAATGCTTGCTGCTGCTGCTGTTTGTATCACTGCTACTATTGATAGTGCCAATAATATGTCATTGCTCTTGCTGCTAATATAACAATGGACTCTGAATGGGCAGTGATGCCTTGTTGTGATGATGAGCTCAGTTTAACTGCAGCCACTATGACAAGAGCTAATTCCATGCCAGAAATTATAAATGAAGGAATCACAGAGAAAACAGCCATTATTGCAATGTTGTGGTAAAGGCCACACAGATATACTTTTTTGTATTATCTCTATCTTCCATAGAAAAAATCCATGGAAGATTATTGATGTAAATTGCAGTAAGATTTTTGTATGGACAGAGATGGAAAATATCAACACTACCCTTTATGGAGAAATGGTTGGTGAACCTAACAGATCTTGCTGAAATAGATAAACTAGTTTTCTTGAGATAAAAGACACTATCTACACATATTCATTATTTATTTACATTGGTACACAAAAATAAAAAATGATCTTGTCATTTATGACTTAAATGATCAGACAAGTAATCAGTGTTTCTCAACCTTGACAATTTCAAGGCATATGGACTTCAACTCCCAGAATTCCACAGCCAGCTTTGCTGGCTGTGGAATTCTGGGAGTTGAAGTCCACATGCCTTAAAATTGTCAAGGTTGAGAAACACTGAGTTAGATTATAGAAAGCAAAGTATCATGATGTAACTTTAGAGAGGATAAAAATCAATTGTACTTGTAACTGTTGTGAAGAATATTGTTACATAAAATCAAATAAATCTTTCTCTAGTTTCCATTAAATAATTGTCATAATAATTACAATCTCTGAGGGCCTCCAATAATCAGAATCTTTCTTGCCACAATTGCTAACTGAATCCCTGCAATTGTTAACTTAGGGACACAGTTGTTCGAGGATTACCTCTAATCTCTAGAAACTCTTGAATCAACCACACAATGATGTATGAAAGTTAGGATAAAAATTTTATACTAAATTTACCAAATTTCTTGCAATTGCTTTGCATCCCTTCCTTACATTAGTCACAAGGAGGATGCCACTTAAATATGGAACAGAAAGTGTGGCAAAACCTGCTTTCTGAATTAGAATGACCTTCAATTACTAGTTCTTAAAAAATAATATTCATATCTAGTGCCTCAAAGTTTGCTACAGAAAGATTAGAACTGTTAAAGTCGACAGACAGTACCCACAAGAAAATAAAGGCAATATTCATCAGTCCACCTACAGCATGCACTGAAAGATCACTCCTACTGCTTGTCTGTTATAAAATACCGTAAGGACTAGACCAGTGGTTCTCAACCTTTTTAATGCCACGACCCCCAACCGGTCGTAGGTCGAGGACTAAACCGGTCGTAAGTCGAAGACTAAACCGGTCGTAAGTTGAGGACTACCCAATTGGTCGTAAGTCGAGGACTTTCCCTGCCTGGGAACGCCGCGCATGCGTGGTTCCGCCCCCTGCACCGGCTGAGGCGTAGCTGGCAAGCGGCAGAGATGGAGCAGGCCGACCACCAGCTGGCCCAGCTCAAGGGAGGTAAGGCACCCGCCGGAAAAGGGGAAAAAAATGGTGGACAGCCTTGCTTGGTGACCCCCGTGAAATGATCGATCAACCCCAAATGGGGTCGCGACCCATAGGTTGAGAACCGCTGGACTAGACGATTGATAATAGAAAAGTGGTAAGTGTTCCTCACTGTATTGTAGCTGGGCTTTGAGATCAGTAATTGCAATAAAATTAGACAACTGGAATCTTGGGAAGAGCCTTTATAATTAAGAAGGAGAATGACATTGAATGGGATGGTTTAACAAATTGGGGAGAGACATAGCTTCATGATACACTACTTGGTTTCCATGAAAAATATTTAGAACCGAATCCTGATATTTCCAGTGGAGCTGGGAAAGAGCTCTAAAATAATAGAAAGCCAGTGCTTTTATCTATGGACAACCCTGAGACAAATGGAACAATGAGTTTTCTCCATTCCACTTCTTGGCTTCAGTTTTCTTTCTTCTGGTTTTCATTACAGGTAATCCTCGACTTACAACAATTCATTTAGTGACTGTTTAAAGTTACAACAGCACTGGAAAAAGTGACTTATGACCATTTTTCATACTTACAATCATTGTAGCGTCCCCATGGTCATGTGATCAAAATTCAGATGCTTGACAACTGACTCATATTTATGACATTGCAATGTTCTGGGGTCATGTGATCACTTTTTGTGATCTTCTGACAAGCAAAGGCAACGGGGAAGCCAGATTCACTTAAGAACCGTGTTACTAACTTAACAACTTCAATTATTCACTTAACAACTGTGGCAAGAAAGGTCGTAAAATGAGGCAAAACTCACTTAACAAATGTTTCACTTAACAAATTTTGGACTCAGTTATGGCAATAAATTGAGGACTACTTGTAAATGAAAAAAAAAAGATGGAATGATAAATAGAATAAGAAGCATGGCTACTTCCCTCATACACAATGAATATTAAATTATATGTGAAAATCTTGGGAGGAGGGAGACCAGGCAAAAAGTGAGTTTATGGCCACAAAGTTCTAAATTCTATTTTACAATGAAAGGGATATGTGGAGACATCTGGACTTCCCTAGTTAATGGGTCTCTGTGTCGCATTTTCTGCATCGCATGAGAAAAGCACATCTTCCTTCCCCTGTCCTTACCACTTTCTACAGAGGGACGATCGAGAGCATCCTGTCATACAGCATCACAGTCTGGTTCGGAAGCATCACTGCTTCAGACAAGAAGGTGGTGCAGAGAGTGGTGAGGATGGCAGAAAAGATTATTGACAATTCCCTCCCTTCCATCCAGGACATAGAACATAAGCGTTGCTTGAGCAGGGTCTGCAAGATTGTCTGGGACACTATACATCCTCTTCATGACAGTGATTAATATTTATATGTTATTTATATGTAAGTGTAGGTTTATACATATGTTGTATATAGCATATTTAAATGTGTGTTATGTATGTGTACACTTTTGAGAGCAAGCAACAAAATTTCATTTTTAATGTGTGCCAGTGTGCCCACAGTAAAAAATAACAATAAAGGTTATCTACCCATCTATCTCAGAAATACAACTCCCAACATTCTCACTACTGGGCCTGTTGGTGGGGCTACTTAGAAGTATAGTTCAATGACA
The DNA here is from genome assembly GCF_001527695.2 of Protobothrops mucrosquamatus. Classification (NCBI taxonomy): domain Eukaryota; kingdom Metazoa; phylum Chordata; class Lepidosauria; order Squamata; family Viperidae; genus Protobothrops; species Protobothrops mucrosquamatus. The sequence goes on from NW_015386947.1 coordinate 395,206, forward strand.
GTTAGTAGGTCATTGGATGCTCATTGTAGCAGAATAGGTTTGACATTTTGACAGGAATTCTATCAATTTATGGGAGGGGCAAATCTTACCAAAAAAGCTTAGCTTCTGAAGATACAGTACTTGGCATCAGACCTTTTACATGCAAATTATGAATTCTTTTACTGAGCATCTATGTTCGCTACTACACTGGAATGACTTCATTTAAGCTCATCATTACCCAGAGTCAGTTGATTTTCTCCTTAAGTCATTGATAGCAACTGTAAGATCAATAGAACTAAGTAACTGTGTTTGTTACTGTCACCTGAAAGATGTCACCTTTTGTGAGGATTTGAGAGCACTAAATCAATTTTCTGGGCTTTAACAAAAATGCTGACAGTTTTCTCATTTTGCCACAATACTGGGGAAAGAAAAAGAACTACAGTAGCTGGTAGTGAAGGGTATCTGGCCACTTGCCAACACGTACTTAGCCAGATTGATATGTAACAGCTCACTGTTGAAGTCATTATTAATGTCATCAAAAAAATCTGTCATGCCACATATATAAATATTTTAAAATAGTCCTTGACATCTCTGTCAGCTGAGATGCAACTGTCTTACAGTTTGGTTTTTAGAGGCAGCATACAATTTTTAAAAGCAAATACATAGTTGTAAAAATTAAAGGAGCTTTTTCAAAACGTTGCTTAATAGGATGTGATTTTTGTTACCTTCTGGAAAACCTTAGCATGTCCTCTCTTCTTAAAAGGGTATATTTAACTTTGCCAAGAATATGGATAGCATTTGATTTTGGCAATTCTATGATGAAGGAATAATGTTACCTAAGCACCAGAAATTATGAATTAGCTTTGCCCAATCAGATCTATGGAAATATTGGATATTACTCAGAATCTATTGTATAGTGTACTTGCACAGAACTTGGTAGGACCTGGGTCATTTGTAATCATCTTCTCTTCTCCATTTTACATCTATTTGTAATCAATATAGTAGAGGTAACATACTACAGATAATTTGAATCTTCCTTAAAATGAAACATATTAATAATGTATTTTTAAATATATGAGTGACCATTTATTTATTGTTACTTTATTTATTCATAAAATGTACATTTTATGTTTTTATTTTTTAATAAAACAATTTCATTGCCAGTACAGAAATGTACAGTATCATCTTTACCAACATCACCATATTTAATTTTTTTTAAAAAATGGAATGGTTATCATCAATGAAACAATGGATACTACTTGGTATAAATTCTATTGTCATGATAGATTAGCATGCAAAACAAACAAAATGTAAAACAAACAAAACAAACAAAAACCCACCATGAAATAAGCCTTATGATAGATTTAAAATGTTCATCCCTGATCCCAACTGACCTACAACAGGACATATAAATAATTGCTTAATAATACTGTCTACCTTATGGTATTATTAAAATGGTTCTAGGTGAGATGCTGTGAGATGATTATTTATTTTATAGTATGAAATAATTAGTCTGAAACTATATTACTGCAGACAATAGAACTCATTGCAATTATAAGTCAGTATCAAATGCTAATGCAAATTAAAAAGGTTCATCTAAGCAGAGAAGCATAATAATAAGAGGTTGCATCAATTATCTTCTGAATGAATGGGAATAAATGTCACATCACAATATATTGATAAGATTAAAACTCTTCATATATTAATTATCTCTGTCTATTTCACATTCGGGGCCTTTAACAAAGCACTGATATAATTCCTTTCCCAAGGATTTATATGTAATATTGAATTATGATGTTTCTTTCATCCATATGAATTTTAGAACAGGATGGCAATACTACATTTCAAAGAGGTTTACATTCAGCAGAGTGTGGATAGAGAGTGAATTTGGTATTATGTCCAATTGTCTTAAATTGATGCTTCTATTATTTTTCTTCTAGGTAATTCTTCTCCAAAAGAATGCCCTCCAGATCTATTGGTCCTCATTGCCTGTAAGTTTGCAACCAGCATTGAAATTGAAGTCCCACCCATCAGGTGGGGAATTCTTCCTGTGGATTGGGTTTGTGTCTTGAAACACATGTGCACAAACCGAATCCCCAAAACTATTGCATCCCTGACATCTTTGGCAGCAGCTCCTACAAACCTTCAAAACTAACAAATTATATTTAATATCTTAAAAGGGGGAAATTATGCATGACTAGCAAGAATAATACCTTTATTTCATTTTAATTTTAATTTAAACAATTATTTATTTCTAATTAAATATATTCGTATATGAAACCAGAATGAGTTTTTGTCATATATTTCTGAGACTGAAAAAAACTCCCACATTGTATGTAAATAACACAAACCAATATTCTTAAATATGGGAGGGAAAGGGCAGGAAGAAGACATCCAACACAACATCTCGTATTGTTTTTTTTAATGCTGTTTGTACTTTCTTCTCTTGATTAGCTTAATATAACATATTTTTAAAAAAGGAAAGAAGACACTAAAAAGTAGACCTATGTGACCATATTAAAGTTAATGCGAAAATAAATATTTAAAGCCTGCAAAGGATAATCAAGATGAGAAAAACATAAAGGGAGCCTATATTTTTCACACATTAAATATTAAATATATAATGGAACAGGCCAAGGGTGAATTTGAGAGCATCCAGCTTGAGACATTAAAGATACTGCATTCTGCTTTCTCCCAATGATATGCTGCTTTGAGTATATTGCTCCAAATGCAAACAGCTCTCAACAGAGGCGGAAAATGTTCTGCCTTCTGGGGTAGCAATAGAATAATATTTCTCAGTAAATTTTTTTTGGGAGGGGGTTAGGGTTTCCTGACCTATTGCAGAATTTCAACCTGGATGATAGTCAGCAAAAATACCAGTACTTTTCACTCACAAATCATGTATTTATTTTTTTTTAAAAAAAAACCCTGTTTCAACTAGTGTTGTAGCTTCTTTCAGTACTCATTAAAGGCAATATTTCTCAGGAGAAAATTTCTGAGAATGACCCCCCCCCCCGAGAATGTTTTCTGAGGGACTTCTCTCTAACTGCATGTTACTATTCTGTGGATTAAAGCTGTTCCATAACAGGAGGAATTAATTGGAAACCAACTGCATTCTGGATGAGATGCCTTTAATCTCAATAGTTAGTTGGTAGTACATAATGTTTACTAAAACATGCAAGAAAAGAAACAACTTTCCAATACTGCAAGGGGAAGGAAGAATTGGAGAACATTCTCTAATGAATGAACTTGCTCTAATGAAAACATCCCTACATTTTGCTCATGATAAACCTGGATCTTATCTGGGAATTTTTGGATTTTAAAGCTGGCAAAAGGAGTAAAACTTCATATGGATATATGAGTTTGGGGGATTGAAAACTGATTTAGTTGATTCATATCTAAGCTAGATTATAATGAGATAGAGAGAAATAGATAAATGCATATTCATAGTTTTAAAAAATGAATGCCCATCTTCTATAATTTATTCCTTAAAGTATAGTTATTTCAAGTTGTGGTGCTGAGTATTATAAAGCAGCGGCCCGATGCTTTTGGGCACCAGGGCCCAGTTCCATGGAGAGAGAGGGTGTGTGTGGTTTCCCATGCTGCCTGCATCCCACAGATGGTGCTTCGCTTGTTTGTGTGGCCTGGTTTCTGGCGTGCTGCGGCCTGGTGCCTGTTCATGGACTGGTGGTTGGGGAGTCCTGTTATAAAGAATAGCCTCTCAACATAAATAAGAAAATGATAACATGTTTTTGCTCATAAAACTCTTCATATATAACGCCTTGCATCTCATGGGACAGAGCAATAAGATAATAATTTTTTTGTCTTTAATTCAATCATATCTGATTTTTATTTTTGACAGAGAAATCAATGCAAGGACACAATTGGTAGTGATAGTGAGTTACACTGAAACATTTCTCTATCAGTATTAACCTCTCCCAGTGTATTACTAGCAACTGTGTCTTCCATTATGTCTTTCATCTTTGCACAAAGCTTTTGAAAATGTTGACAAGCAGGTAATTGGCCTGTAGTTGTCTGATGCTGCCTCTTTTGTTGGATCTTTTATTATCAGATCAGTTTTGCCAGATGTTAACCAATCTTCAATTTCATATCCTTGTAGTATGTTGTTAAACTGTTTGGCAATGAATGGGTGTAAATCAGTCAGATGTTTCAATCAAAAACCATGCAATTCATCTTTACCCACTGTGGATCAATTCTTGAACTTCATTGCCCTTTTCTCCATCATTTCTGCTGCAGTTACAAGTTCTTTCATTTTGGTTTCTTTTTTATTCTTATTCGTCTCCTTTACCAAACTATTTCTATTTCTTTGGATTGTCCTATGGCTGTGTTCAAAATTGTACTTTTTTTTTCTTTGTCAGCCAGTCAGGTGTTGATTGATTCATGTCTATCCATTGATGGATTGGTAGAAATGTTTCTGATTCAATTGATATTGGAGATTCAGCCTATAGTGTACAATTCAAGCTTCTGCTGATCTTGGTTAAAGATGTTTTTTGCTATTTGATTACTTCTAGTGCTTCCTTAATTTTCTAGGTGATATTTCGTGATCAGATATGCTTTGGTCTTGTTCTTCAGTTTCTTTTCTTTTATCTGTTCTAACTTGCTTGTATCTGATCTTAACATGCTGATATTATTTTCCAACTTGAATTCCATTTTGGTGATGCATTATTTGGTTTTTATTTTCTAGTTGATTGATTTTCTATTCAAGATCTTCAGTTATGAATGCAGGTGTTGTGTAGCTTAGTTGGTTTGTTTCTTGCAGTGAGCTGATGCATATATTTGGTATTGCACTATAGACATATTTTAATACGTGTGCTAGCTGTTTCTTTGGAACAAGCTTCTATATAGGCAATATTATTCTGTTGCTTTTCTTATTCTGTTGCTGTTCTAGATGCTCAGTTCTTTGTTTCAATTTGTTTTTTAATTAGAAAGCTTTGTTCTTTCTGAGGAGAAAGCAGAGGGGAAGGTGTCTGATTTGAGAATGAAAATTATTCAATCACTATGCTGGTTTCCTCTAGTGCTAACTTTTGCTTCTACAGTTTGAGCTACTTCTGGCAAGGCTTTGATAGCCCTGGGTAGACTTCTTATGGATTCTCATGAATTGGGGTCCTCCTTATGAATTGGTATCTTAGATTCTGCAACCTATCCAATCATCCTCCAACTTTGAGAAATGGTGCCTAGTTTCTCCTGCTGATCATGAAGATGATGAAAAGCATTCTGTGACCCACTCTTTCCAATACTCCAAGACAATATTCCAATTTTCAAACTAGTGGATGCAAAGATACTATCAAACTTGAATTGGGTGGAGTTTCTAGAAACATTTCAATGGATTGGTTTAAAACTTCTTTATATTTGTGCTGCTCCTAAGTTACTCTCCATGGTCCTGAAATCCATTCCAAAGTCTTAGGTTGGCATCAGCAGTCCTGACCATGGTACTGAATTAGCTGTGTTCTGACTCTGCTCCAGTTTATTGCCTCACTTTCTACTAAAGCCACCACCAAGTATGGATTAATATTTAATCATCTATAGTATGTATCTTGCTCCCTGAAAGTCTATGCATTGTAAAGAAGCCTCTAAAGTAATCATAGGGATTCCTTGTGATTGGGGTCACTCAATTTCATATGCATCTGGAATTTCTGAAGACAGTTGCTCACTGGGGAGGTTATAACTGTAAGTAGCCATACATGCAATGAATTCTTCAGATGACTGGGCTCATTCTATGGATAGGAAATGTGAAGTTAGTTTGCCTGAGCAAGATTTGTTGAACATGAAACATTTTTTTAGGCACAAACCTGAAGGGCACATAAAGCTGAATAATATATGCACATGAAAATCTAATATATTGAAATGTAAAAATAATTTCTAGAATTCAGTTAAATGCCATAGAAGAGAAATTCAGTTTTCCTTCAAAACAAACTAAATAAAAATCTCTTTATTTTAGATCATTCCCAATAATTAATATTTTTTCCAAGATAATTAATTTGCAAAAAGTATGGAAAGTGTGAAAAAATGATCTGTGTGCACACAAAGAAAGAGCAGATACTATACTTTTCCAAATTTCTTCCACCTAGCCGAGTAAGAAATGGGAAATTTTGCATAAACTGAATATGAAACATAATTGTTTTCCCTTTCTTTATACATTATATTCCCAGTAAAATATAGTGATGCCTGATTCCATTGGGAAAGTGTTGTAATGGGTATAGAAGTAGTGAGGATTGGAGGGTGAAACTGCAGAAGAAAAGATAAAGAGGCAAGAAAAAAGATGGATGGAAGGAAGGAAGGAAGGAAGGAAGGAAGGAAGGAGGGAAGGAAGGAAGGGATTTTTAACTGAGGAGACATAACAAGAGTGAAATTTGGAAGAAAGGATTATCTACCATTCTCCTCTTCTGTTTGTGAATATGAGTTCCTCCTCCTTGGCTTACCCTGCAGCTAAGATGCTCCATTACCTGTTTGTTGAGGTAACTAGCTTCCTGACACACTGTAATGACAGCCTCCACTTGTCTTTTGTATGACTTCTGATTGCACAGGCAAGCTCGGCAGTCTGTCTGTAAAGCTTACTTTCACTGTATTCAGTGCAGTATGTCCAATTGGCTGGCAGTGGCAGTGATTAGCATGAGCCTTTCCCCTGGTGATTGGTAGCTGCCCTCAATGGCCATTTTGGATTGTAGGGCTTTCTGCCTCTTCAGAAGTAACTTTCCCACATAAAGTCAGACCATATTTCACACTGAAAGGCATGTCTAGCTTTTTATAAGGGATTCTTATATATCTGAAAACACTGGTATTTGGGCACAAGTAAGAAACAGAAGTATTGTTGAAGAATACCAGCACATGTGAGTTGATAATGTGCTGGTTGCTTTCATCTGCTTGTCTTTGCCTGTTGCCATGCAGGAAAGTAGTCCACATAAATGCAGTGGGGCAGTTCCATTTTGTCTAATGCCATTTTGTGCTCTCCATGATATATTTTAAAGTATTTTGGCTATTTGCTGGCAGCATTCTGTTGTAATTGTTATTGATTTGGAATTTTGGGAAGTTGCAAGGAAATTGATATAACATCTGATAAAACTGTTTACAAGTCTTCTGTGAGAATGGTCAATGGGCTGGAGGATGGCTGGGACCTTTATTTCACTTTCCTCCATTCCACCAACCTGTTAGCTGGGCTTTTTGGGGATGGGGTTGTTGTTGTTTTACAAAAGGCTGGTAGACAGGTTTACACTTTTCCTAATACTTGGGCTTTCAGATGACCTGTCACTTGGGTAACATGAAAGATGGCTAAAGGCACCAATGCCAAAGTCCATTCTACCACACTTTAAGGAAATAATTGGTGGAATTTGGTGGACACTGGATGTGAAGTGAAACAAATCTGGGTAATCTTATCATGGTTAGTGGGAGAAAGAGAGAGAGAGCAGAGGAAATTATTTTTCTTTTCTTTTTTTAATAAAGATTTTATTGGTTTTCTTTTGTATACATATGTTAATTTTTCCAATCAACAAGTTGTCTGGAATTAGCTATGCTAATACATATTCAATTCCTAATCCTTCATTCTTTCTTCTAACCAGTGATAAAATAAATCCCAAATTTGGTAGTAGTCTGTATCTTCTTTGTCTTTCAGTCTCATAGTTAATCTGTCCATCTCTGCACATTCCAATATTTTTCTGATTATTTCTTCTTCTGATGGCAATTCTTCATTCTTCCAGTATTGTGCGAAGATTATTCTCGCTGCTGTAGTGATGTGTAGAATTAAATATAAACTCTGCTTATTAATCTTTTCAGGCATTGTACCTAGTAAAAAAAAGTTCAGGTTTAAAATCAACATGTTCACCTAATATTTTTTCTAACCACGTATGTATCTTTCTCCAGTAAGCCTTAGCTTTGCCACATGTCCACCAGATGTGGTAGTACGTGCCTACATTGTGTTTACATTTCCAGCATCTATCTGACATATTTTTGAACATTTTTGCTAGTCTTGCTGGTGGCAAGTGCCATCTATAAAACATTTTATACAAGTTTTCTTTATTTGAGGTTGACATTGTTAGTTTATAGTTTCTCTCCCATAGCATTTGCCACTTTTCTAGTTCTATATTATAGCCAAAGTTTTTCGCCCATCTTATCATTGTTTCTTTAACTTGTTCGCTTTCCATTTCCAAAATTAACAAAAAATTATACATTTTCTTAATTAATTTCTCATCTGAGGTTAACAAAATCTTATCGAACACAGTTTGGTCTTTATAAAATCCGTACATTTTCACATCTTTTTCATATCTACTTTGTATCTGTAAATGTGCCCACTATGACAGGTTGATCCCCTGATTTTCCAGTTCTTGCTTAGATTTTAAATTCCCATCAATATTTAGAATATCTCTATATGTCCATATTTTTTCAAAATCTACCAAGTTCGGATGTACAAATGCCTCCATCATTGATAACCACCCTGGAATTTTTAGGTATATTTTAGCTTTAATTTTTTCCCATACTGTTAACAAGGCATTTCTTATAAAGTGATTTTGAAAATATTTATGAGCTCTATTTTTCCCGTACCATAAAAAAGCGTGCTACCCCAGGTGTAGATGATGTCCCTCTAAATACAACAACCTTTTGTTTCTAAGCATTATCCATTCTTTCACCCAAGTTAACACAGATGCTTGATAATACAACGCCCATTCCGGCATTTTCCTTAGCATCTTGTAGTGTTTTCATCTTAATTCTAGCTTTCTTCCCCTGCCAGATAAAGTTCAAAATTAATGAATTTAAATCTTGAAAAAAAAAATCTCAAGTTTTATCGAATTGTTTGAAATAAAAATAAAATCTTCGGCAGTACGTTCATTTTTACTGCAGCAGGAAATTATTTTTCTTCTCTACCCTTACCCCCTTGCCATGGCAAATGAAGAGGCAAAAGGAGGTAAGCTCATTTGATGCCAATTTTTTGATCCCATGGAATGGTCATTACATGGGATACAAAAGTGACAGAAGACTCAGAGGTCCTCTATTGCCAATAATTGACATCAAGGGATATGTTCTCCATCCTGATCTCTCCTCCCCTCTGCTTCTCCTCCCCTCTGCTTCTCCCCTCTATTCTACTTCATTTTCAAGACAGAATTGGGATTGGTAGTCAGCACATTTTAAATCTGGCATATTTTAACCTGACTCCTACACTGTATAACAGCACTTTTGTGCTGCCATTCAGAAGAGCCCCATATGTAATCAGTTGGATCAGCACTATATGATAATTATAGTACTTCCTGTGAAACAGCAGATTACTGCTCAGCAACAGTACAGATATATTTGTGGACAACAGTGTATGACCAAAGATCAGTACTGGCGATGAAGTAGTCCTAATGCTTCCCTCCTAAATGTCAGTTTGCTGTTGCACTGATTCATCAATTACTCTTGTTTCAGCTTTAAGCAACTTTACCAATTTTCCCAAAGCATCCCAAAGTATCCCAAAGTATCCCAAAGCAAAATATGATTTTCATTAGATTTATTCCTGGTGATGGCCTGATGATGGGTAAACCATGACAGTTTATACCAAACATGTTAAGTACTTCTAGAAGTAATGGCTATTGTAACTTGGTTAAGCAGTAACTTATTGTTTTCACAACCCAATCCACATCCTTCATTAGTATAATTACAGATGGAACAACTGATAGGAAAAGGGAGGTTGTTGGCATTTGACTTTCCGGCCCTGCCATGGTATATAGATTTTCCTCTTAATTGGCAGATCATTCCATTTCTTAAACAGTGTTGTCATAATGCTTCTTACTGCTCTTTTCCCTCCTGGGTAAGGTTTAGGACAAATATTTGTTCATGTACTCTTTTATTTATTTTTTTCCAGGCCATCAGGATTCTACATTGAAATGAGGCTATTAAAAAGTTATTATCACATCTAAATCCATTTGACATAGTAATTTTGCTGTGTATTGATTTGCATATACAACCTGTGCAAACGTCTGCTAAAGGGGAAAAGCTGGAAACAGCTATTGTTGAACAAATAAGCCAGTATCCTTTAAAGTACAATGCCAAACTGAGTATCAAGAATCACTTTAAAAAAAAAGAGGAAATGTTGATATTTGATTTTTAATCTCCAATTTCTTTTTTAAAGAACTATTTCTGAGTCTTTCTGATATAAAAATGCTCTCCCCCCCCCAAAGAAACTACAAACTTTTTTAGAAACTAAAACGCCTCTTAGACTCATGGCTACTGCTGGAAAAGCAGGTGGAAGCCATGGGTAAGAGGGCCTTTGCACATCTTTGGGTTGTGTGCCAGTTGCACCCATTCATGGACAGAGAAGCTTTGAACATTCACTCATGCCCTTGTGACTTCCCATTTGGACTATTGAACTATGTACTCTACATGGGACTACCTGAGGAGCATCCAGAAGTTTCAGCTGATACACAATGCAGTTATACAGGTTGCAAATCAAGTCAGTTATTTGACACATGTTACACAATTGCTTTGGGAATTGCAGGGATTGCCAGTGTGTTTCTGGGTGCAATTCAAGGAGCTGATTGTCACCTTTAAAGCCCTTCATGACTTGGGGGTGGTTTACCTGAGGAACTGTCTTCTTGCAATCAGTCAGACAGGATGGCCATATTCTGATTCTATCAGCCAAGGAATGTTGAGTTTGTCCCCAGGAGATATGCCTTAGCTGCCATAATATCTGCCCTCTGGAACACTCTCCCTCCTGAGTTTAGGGTGGCCCCAGCAATGTTGGCCTTTCAGAAGTGTTGAAGACTTGCCTATGTGCCTGAGCCTGGGGTCCCAAGTATGTGAAGGGCCTCATTTCCTGTTATATTGACACTGATGGATTATAATATCTCTTGACTGCTATTTGCATTTATTTTTGTATTATGTATTAACTATTTTAAGTATGTTTATGATTATTTGCTGCCCAGTCACTGGCCTGAGATGGGCAGCTGTACAAAATGAATAATAGATTAGGCTAGGCTAGGCTAGCCTAGCCTAGGCTAGGCTAGGCTAGGCTAGATTAGATTAGATTAGGCTAGGCTAGGTTAGATTAGGTTAGGTTAGACTAGGTTAGATTAGATTAGATTAGGTTTAAAATGAAAATCATGCAGAATGAAAAGTTTTATCAGTGCACCCAAAACTAAATAAAATGCTGCCAATCTAATCAATTTACTCAAAAAGTGTCGTCATTTGACTTTTACAACAGAAAAAGCCCTATTGACCTAGCCTTTTTTGTTTTGTTTTGTTTTGGAAAGGCATAAAAAGAGTTTTCATAGCAGTTTTCAACTATAGATTGCTCTGGCTTGAGAAGTAATTTTTAGTATATCCTGGCCTCACACTATTTAGAGCTTTTCAGATAAAAAAATAACATCTTGTTAAAAATAGATTTCACATTAAGATCAATGAAGGGCATTTTCATGGCTACATTAATCTTCCGCTCTGGGCTTTGAAAGTTGTTAGGGCAAAATACGCTTGGCAAATTCCATCATCCAGAAAGTGGGCTGATTTCTTTCATGGGTGGTTCTATGAAAGACTGAAATGTGCAATCAGTCAGAAGTAGAACCGACACACAATAATTGCAGGGGCATTAGTAACACCCTTGATAACACCTGTGCAATGTTGTGTTGGTCTTCTTTATCAGTAAGTTTGTTTTTACTTCAGATGTGGATTGTGTGCTTGTTGCTGCTCTTATATTTTATGTTGCTTTAATTATTGTCATGATTTTGAATCATGAATTTGAAATGGGCAGCCATATCAGTTGAGATAATAATAATAATAATAATAATAATAATAATAATAATAATAATAATAATAATAATAATAATAATAATAATAATAATAATAATAATAATAATAATAATAAAAAAAACATGAAAACAACTAAATGTGATTCAGGACAGTCGTCATTCAAAGGATGCAGCATGGTACCTGTCTATGATTTCTGAAGCAAATAAGTGTGTTGGGTCATTGGCATCATGACATACATGGTGTAATTTGCCCACTTTGCTGCCTGCAGATGCCTGTGAGTATTGTCTAAATAGGCAGAAGTTCTCACAAGCTGAAGATCATTCTGAAAATCTAGGAGCAAGAGAAACAATGAATATATACTAAGAAAAACAGGACTGCAATGGTTGAATACAACATCTGACTAAGTCTTAATGAGTTACTGTATATTTCTATTTACTGATGCCTCTCCTCATTTCCTGCTTGAGCTAATTTCAACAACTTAAATTATTCAATTCATTTCTTTCCCTTTCCCTCTGAATTGGATTTGTAGACTTGATCTGGAGAGATCAATGTGCACCTTTGCTCTTAGGGATAAGGGTTGTTTCAGCTCCCACCTTCTGTGGTCAGCTGGAATGTCCTTCAATTGTTCTCAGGTCAAAGAGCAATGCTTTTTCTGTTGAAACTCCTACTCAGATAAAAAAAAGGAATCAATCTGATCTGTAACTCTGACTCCATTTTCTTTTTACATGTTTTGTTCTTGTCATCAATTCTACCCTTAGAAAGTGTAAAGTGAACTGACACAAGAACTAGGAAGTAAAGGAATAGGGTCAAAAGATTCTGAGTATAATATGGGACTTCTTTGAATGCATGAGCATTGGCTGGTACTCCTTGACACTGTATACTTGTACTGTTACATTTTGTTTCAGGTTTCTGTGAATCTATTTTCCTGGAATCTGCCAGGTAGTTATGCTTTACGTCTTCTGAAATGGATGTGTTCAGCTTGGGGCCAGGATAGTTGAATGATTTCCTCTTCATCATCTACTCTCTAGACTTATATCTCACCTTTCCTTCAAGAGCTCATGGTAGCTTATGTAGCAATCTCTTTTTCTCCCACAACAGCAAAATAGGAATAAAAGAGAGTGTTGGGCAAACTGGCCCCAGATCTGTCAAAAAGCCTCCACAGGAGAGTGTTTACTTCAACTTGGGTCTCCCTGGTTTTAATCTAACATCTAAATTATGTTTGCTCAAAAATTATTTTTTAAACCCTGGTATATGTTCCTTTCCTAGGTGCACAACAAATCCAAAAACATAAACCACTACAATACTATCATTTAAAAAAAATATATGTAAGATAAAAGCCAACATTAAACTTACTATATACTTTTTGGAACTTAAAACAGAAGAAAGATATTTTAAACTATTTATTTTTCTTTAATACTGAAATCGGACCAGAAGAAAAAACCAAGAAAACTCTCTATATAAAATGCCTTGGAGTTACAAAAGAGGAATTATTTAAGTGAACTAAAAGGCCTGGCCTTTTCAAGGAGACTTCACTGATCTTCACTCATCTTCAAAATGATATTGTTAACTGGTTTTCTTTAGTTATTTTAGTTATTATAGTTATTTTTAATTTGCTTTACATTCTTATGTAAGACTTGCAACATTTCTAAGAGGTTTCTATAAATACAAATCTTTCTTATTATTAACAGTGCTACTCTTAGAAATGTTTTCAATACATGAAGAGAAATGGTTAAACTACAAAAGGAAAGCCTTTACAAAATATATTCATTTTACTTCTGCTCACCAGCTAAAACATTTGATTATATAGGACACTGGCAAATGTATTTGGAGAAAGAGGAGCTCTTCTAATATTAATGAGTTTTCTTAGTCTATAAAAATATTCTTTTGTGGACTTGCTATGTATAACTGAACAAAATAAGATTGGGGAATGAATGTTTTTTTTTAATTGTCAAAGAGGAAATATCCTTGGTAAATGTTTTGGAAAAATGAGGGGTGGATAAGAAAAAATATAATTGCTAAAGATCAAATCAATGGTAAATATTGAATGTCCTGATTTCTGAAATGCATTCTGTTTCTTACAATAAAATACTTTTTATTGGCATTTGAAGTATTATTCCCTAGATGGCTTTTTTCTTTTTCTTTTTTTGCTTTTCAATGTCGGTCCTCTTTTTTTCTTTCTCTTATACAGTATGTCCCACCATTAAATAATATTTGATTCTTGAGAATGCATTTCTAATTTTGCAGGCAAGTCTGTTATTCAAATATTTTGTTCAGATTGTAATATTTTTAATATGATAGATTTAATAAAGTGTATGTAGCTATATGAGAGAGATACAAGATGGATTTGATGAAAACTAATCAACTGAAAGTTGCTCCAGATAGAATGGAGATGCTGCTGGTAGTGAATACTTGAATCTGATTAGCAATGCGTAGACAATGTTTGATAGACTTCTCCTAATCATTAACAAACAAGTTTCTTGTAGTGGTTAAGGCACCCAGTTGAAATCGGGAGACCATATTCTAAACCTGTCTTAGGTATGAAGCCACCTGGCTGATTTTGGTCTAACCGCTCTCCATCCTGGAAGCAGGCAGTGACAAATCACTTCTGAAATCTTGCCAAGAATATGGCAGGGATTTGTCCCAGAAATCAACACTGACTTGAAGGCATACACATACAAAAAAAAACCTTTGACCATTTAAAAAAAATATTTTAATTGCAATTCTAGTATTTTAAAAAAGCTGTCACAATGAGACACTGCATCCCCCAAGTTTAACAATCTGAACTAGTGCAGTGCAGTATAGGAATATGTAAGTCATAAGCAGTTTCAGCTTCTTTTATGGATACTGGACATATCATGGATGTTGCCATATTCTAACTGTAATCTACAGAAACACACCTCGAGTCTGCAAGCAAGTAGAATATAAGATTGCAAAAAAGCCAGTGTGCATAGAACCAGCTGAAGCTGAATTAGCTGAATCTGTGGCTTAAGTTGAACTCAAAATAACTTCCTAACGCTTATGAAGTTTGGGACATATTCAGACTTTAATATCTGAGAATGTCTGATGATGAAAAATATGTTTGATGCAAGTCAATTAAGTTTAATTTTATCAGATTGTATAGCCTATTAACACCTTCAAAATATTATTGTAGCTTCTAACAATTCTTGTTCCAGTGAGTCATAACTAAGGGTGCTTGTGAAAACCCATTCTTTCTTCTAAAAAAGTGGAGGGGCCTTAAAATACGAACCTTACTTTGGAAAAATAAAACTCTCTTGGTTTGACATCATTCTTTAAAAGATTAACTGGAATTTAGCATTTCAGTCCATCAATTTTTCTAAAATTTTAAAACAGTTTCTGTTCAAACTGTGGAAGATGATTGGGTGAACATTTCACTCGTTATTTTTTTAATAAGCACAACTTTCACAAATTTATTTACAAACAGGTGAAATAATTGAAGACTTAAGTATTTCAGATGTGGAAAAAAGCCAAACTGCCCAAAAAGGTCAAATTTGGACAATAAAATTGCTGTTAGCCTAGATTGGAATCTTCATATTGTTGATCTGTTAGCAGTGTCTGAATAAATAGACTGAATCTAGTGAGTTTGGATAAGTTGGTTCAAAAGTTGAGCAATCTTAATTACAGAGTCAAGACAATATAAATAATACTTCAGAGCTCCCTCTGTAAAATTGCACAGCAAATTATATCATGACAGTTAAATCTTACTTTGACTTTCCAGAGGTTGGACTATCCAACCTCTCCTCACTAAGCAACGGATTCTTTACATGGTGGGTTTCCCCTCCCCCCCCCATGGTGGGGATGTATGCTTATTACATTGGCTATTGACGGGCAATAATTGGCATTTGTGTGTTTGCATGTGTGTTTGTGTGAGAGAGGTAACTGTTAACAAAACTAATGACTTATCTTCATAAATGTGACAGGCAGAAAATATTTTAATGAAAATGACACTAATGGGTATGTCCTTCCCTAGAATGAGAATATTGGAGGAAATGAGAATAAGTTACTGAATTCATGACTGGCTTGAATTTTTACCTGAAACTCATACAAATTCTCACTGAACAAGCATTTTCTTGTTGCTGAGAGATAGCAGTTTCCAAATCAGCTGGAAAACTTTAGAACATTGTTTTCAAGGGATTACTTTGAGCACTCTTTCTGAACACAAATATTCATTAGATGGGTGGTACTGAAATTTGACAAAGAAAGAAAGAAAGAAGAGAAAGAAAGAAAGAAGAAAGAAAGGAAGGAAGAAAAGGAAGGAAGGAAGGAAGGAAGGTTTTCTTAAAGAAGGATGCTTTTACTTGAACTCTTTGGTTCACTTTTATTATTATTCTTACCTAATCTTAGAGAAAAATTGCCTTGGGTTAGCAAAAAACAACAACAGCATCAATTTTCTTACCCTTCAGATTACTTTTGCTGACATACTTGATGCAGAAATTTCATGGACTCAGAAGTCTCCTGACCCAACAAAACATTCTTTATTTGCTAGATATGTGCCTTTTATCCTACTCTTGAAAATAGAACCAATAGCATAAATATCGTCATCTCCCTTGTGGCCCATAGATAAGGTAGGCTGACAAAATTCCATTTCCTTCCTCCCTTGGAGGGTTTACTAGCAATGAGCAACAGTAGTAGTAATTCCTGAGATCTTCTGCAGCAAGTGCCTGGGAGGCAGCATGCCTGCTATTTTACTTTTTTACTGAATACAAGTGATGCCATATTATGAAAAAAATTAGGATGGTGGTTAGTGTGCAAATATTTATGATCAGATAAAATTGAGATGGGTGGTACTTTTATACATGAGTACAATTTTGCATATCAATATAACCTATTCATAACTGAAGTCAATTCAAGTAAATGGATAACCAAATTGATGTGCTCTTTTGTTTTCTATGGAACCTGCACTTTTACTTTTAGGATCTGTTTAACACTTCAAACTGCTTAACATCATCTAGTGAAGAGCATGGGAAAGAGGTGTTTTTAATTTGGTAAAGCTGGTAATATTTATGCCTTGAAAGTGAATAAAAATCTAAGATGAATGCAAGACATGTCATCACAATTCATCATAGCAAGGGAATGAACTATAGCCCAGCTAATAAATATTTTTAAATAAAAGGAATAATAAATCGAGTCATGTACAATCTAATCTGTTATTCTATCTATGTATTCCGCTACCTCTCTTATCTTTGCTATCAGATAGCAAAGACATCCAAAATAAATTTCTTTAAAAATAGCTTTTTTGATTTTTGATTTATATGCTAGACTACCATATGAGTTGGAGAATTAATCAGAAATATTTGAATGTTTTACATTTTACATTAAACCTGGGGGGAAAATGTTTGCAATGAATTATAATCAAGAGAATGCAATGGCAGTTTGTAATTTCTGAAGGGACCTTTTTGAATTAACTTTGTGCTGAGGCTGAAAATGAATAATCGAAAACCATTTACCAAAGTCAGTTAGCTCAGTTGTACAAAATAAGTCAGATACACTAAAGCCAGAATTCAAGCATTTATGATTAAGCTTTTAAACCCCTTAATCTCAGTGAGATTTAGGCATGCCTGAATTTTATTTATTGGCAATGTAGAGCTGTCAGTTATTAAGATGTATGATGTGGAAAAATCAAATCCTTTAAAGTTGGAAATTGAGGTCACCAGAAGAACCTGATTGGCAGTAAATTCTGTGTAGCAACTACTTATTCAAACAATACGTAATTATGATTGCTGACTCAGCTGCAAGAGTGGTGCGGTGTGTATTTGATCAAATCTATAAAATACATGTATGTATGCATATGTTCTCAAACAGATGACACCTGCTTTTCAGATGTTATAACAAGATTTTAACCTTAGAGCAACAGTACATTATAGAAGTTATCCTTTGCACTTTTTTATAATAATTGTATTAAATATTACAATTGAAAAGATAAATACTAATACAAACTAGAACAAAATAAGAGTAAAAAGAAAAAAATAAAATGTGCAGAAAAGTAAAGAAAAAAGAATTGAAAAAAATGGAAAAGAAAAAAACCCAAAAAAGAAATATATAAAGAAGTAACTTACCCCTTCGTCATAACAAGTATAAACAATCTTAAGAATTTATCATCTTCTCTTAAAATACAACAAATGCTCTCTTCTTCCCATACCTCATCTCTTAACTATAAACAAAATCTTAAAACTTCATCATTCATTTCTGGCCAGCAAAAGTCCATTAAGGTTTACCAGAGAGAACTATCTACAGGCAGTCCCTAAGTTATGAACAAGTTTAACTTGAATTTGTATGTAAGTCAGAAGTTGTTTTTACAAATTATTGCCTATTACTAAAAAGGGTGGACAGCATTGCCTTTTCTTAAGCTGATGAACCATCAAAGCCACACAAATAGGCTGTACATTACAACATAACAACTTCAGTTGTTCCTGAAAGCACTGCGTGGCTTTAATGCTTTGTCAGCTCAAGGAAGGAGAATGCCATCCATCATTTTTACTAACTGGCAGCCTGTTTGTATTTAGAGATTGTTCCTAAATTGGAAGTTCTTAACTGCATCTGCCTGTACTCTAACCTTGAGCAAATAAACCAACTTTATATTACTTCTCTGTACTTTTAACAAGGTAGACTTTTAATCCCTTCAAATAACATCCTAGAACTTGATTTCTTTTCATTTTTTTCCTTCTTAGGAAATCATTCAAAACTTTAACAGATCTCTTTTGTAAATCCAGTATAGAAAAGCTATCCATATCACTCTTCTGCCTGGAAGTTGAGTCATGGCAACTGAACTTCTTTTCTTTTTTGGTTTGAAATATTTTGCTGCTTATCTGAAGAAGTTACTTGGATAAGCAGTGAAATATTTCAAACCAAAGAAAAGAAAAAGCCCAGTTGCCATGACTCCAACAACAATTCTATCTGGTTCACTGAGAATCTTCATTGACATCACTCTTCTGGTTTATTATTTAAATATTAAAATATCAATCAATTTCATTTGTATATCCTCTTTTCCTACATTGTTCTTGTAGTTTAACATTTTAAAATACCTTCAAGTCAATTTTAGTCTTTTAGTCTTTAGGAGGTTTCTACCAAATAGATGGACAAAAATGCAATTTAAATTTTGAACCTCCCTTATAAATACTAGAACCTGAAATCACCACCATCAGAACAGCAAGTCCATTTGTATTATATATTGGAATGGGATTAATTGTAGAGATACAGCTATCAGAAAAATTAGCTCAGTTTCATACACTAAAAATGCCTTTCCCAGACTACTGTGTTGATTAGAACAGGTGTCTTTTAGATTATGTTGTCCAGATTTTGCAACACAAAATAAATAACTGAAAAACTGTATACAAAAGTACATTTCTAAAAGATATATGCATACAAAGACACACACGTAAGGAAAAGATGCATGCAAAAAATAAATGGAATGATCTTGCATTTTCCTTTAAAATTTTGGTGGTTATGGCAGAACTGACATGGACTGGACCTTAACTAATCCATATATCAGCATTTTGATGTCACTAGTGTAACCCTCTTAAATTACAGTAGAATGGATTCATCTATGAGTGTGGCCAGATAGAACAATCTTGGCCAAGGGAGAAGACACTGATTTGTGTTTAACCGAAAGTGTTATGGTATAGATCTGGGAAAAAAAACATCATTTGGTAAGTCCTTAACAACTTGCTGCTGAAAGATGCTGCTGAAAAGGCAGTTCCTTGACAGAAATGATGAACCAGTGGAACAGCAAAAGATCCTATAAAGTTCATCAAAAAAGAGAAGATTTTTGTTGCTGTCAGGGAAGAATACCATGAATTCTAGTCCTGCCTCAGGCATGAAGCCAACTAGGTTATCCTGGATCAATTACTCTCTGTCTGTTTTAGAAAGAAGGCAATGGCAAACCACTTCTGAAATCTTGCCAAGAAAAAATTAGGAGCTAGTTCAGTTAATTGCTAGGAGCCAAAACTGATTTGAAGGCACAAAAAACAAAAGAAAGAAGAGTTAGATGAGAGGTTTATCATTAGGTTTATCTCAGGGGCTGCCACAAAGAAGAGGGAGTCAAGCTATTTTCCAAAGCACCTGAAGGCAGGGCAAGAAGCAACGGGTGGAAACTAACCAAAGAGAGAAGCAACCTAGAACTAAGGAGAAACTTCCTGACAGTTAGAACAATTAACCAGTGGAACAACCTGCCTCCAGAAGCGGTGAATGCTCCAACACTGGAGGTTTTTAAGAAGAGACTGGACAGCCATTTGTCCGAAACGGTATAGGGTTTCCTGCCTGAGCAGGAGGTTGGACTAGATGACCTCCAAGATCCCTTCCAACTTTACTACTACTACTACTACTACTATTATTATTATTATTATTATTATTATTATTATTATTATTATTATTATTATTTGAAATCTAAAGAAAAGCAAAGTAAAATATAATGATTCATGTGTCTTTTTTTTCCAATTCTTTTTTTTCAACTTCAATTCAAATCTAATTCTTCCTGGCCCTAGAGCCCTTAATATTATACTGGATCTCCAGTTCTTGGTTCTATATGATCTTAATTATAGACATCACAAACAATCAGGAATACTCAAATGTAGATATAATAATAATTGTCCCCTACATTGTCCACCAGAACATAACATTTTATTATCTGTATGTTATAACACAACTTAAGAGAGCAGCCTTGTGAAAAGAAATACATTCCTTTTCTTGGGCAAACTCAAGACCTATTTACAAAAGTCTATTCCATTCCATTTTTGCTAATGAAAACATTCCATTAATTTGCTAGTTTGTGGTTTTCAAAGTACAGACACTGTGCCAGCAAAGAAGGGAAGTTCCACAAGTGAAACCATCAATATTTTGTACTCTAGATATGTGAACACAGTTAATACTGTTTAGAAAGAAAAGAAAGATTCTGCAACAGCAGGCACATTCTTTCCCTCAGCACAACCAAAGTCCCTTGAGTATCCTGATAATTGCCTGAAGGTGAGGTGGGAGAGAGGACAAATCAAAAGCTTTAAGCCAGTGCTGGAGGATCAGGCCTGCCAGTCAGCAGACATCCTATTCTGTAAAGACTCAGATGTCCCTACTGTCAGAGCAGCTTCAATGCTCCATTCCTAGGCCTCAAGGCTTTTTTTTGTCCTGGTTCTCATTGAAAATGTATAGCTTTTTCTTTCTCTGCCTGCAGCCAGTTTCTGCCATATGTAACTGAATGAAACTGTATGTACAGAATCATCAAATATAAGAGTTGGGTGGCACCCTGGATGTCATCTAGTTCAATCCCTTTCCCAATGCAGGAATCCAATACTACAGTCTCCCTGACAGATGGTCACCCTGCCTATTTAAAGACTTTCAGCAAAGAAAATTCCATCACCTTTCAAGGCTGTCTGTTCCACTTTGAACAACTCTTTACCATTACAATTCTTTCCCCAGACACGTTACCTTTACCACTAAAACTATAGATGATAGGGATGAAGTCTCTAATTCACCTTTACTGATTTGCCAATTTTCTGCTTTGTATGATTGAGCTTTTGCTGAAAGGCACATAGGAATGATTCCTGTATAACAACATAGGAGAGTCTGCTAGATCAGACCAGAGGGCCTATATAATCTGGCTCCATGGAGGACAACCCAGTGCCTCAACCATCATCCCGTTCAGGTTACTCAGCATCTGGTTCTCAGAGGCAGGTAGCATCTGAACTGAAGATAGAATATCGTTGTCATGATTAGTAGCAGACCTTAATGGTAGGGAATAATGAACCAAAGTTAGTGGAAACCCTTATCTTCTCTATCAACTCAGTCTGAATCATAAAGGCCTTTTCAGGCTCCAGGAAAATTAAAACAGCTGATTCCAATTTATTTGCTGTGATAGTCATACCATAAATCACTAGGCAAACACTGTCAGATGCTTGTGTATTTTTTATAAGTCCAGCTTGAGATGGATGAATTATAGATGGTATTACTTTCTGTAGTCTCCTGGCTAGTGTTGCTGTTAATATTTTAGGATCCACATTAAACAAAGATATTGGTCTATCTATAACTTTCATGTGGAATCTTTCACAGACTTTAATATTACAATCATATTGGTGAAGTATTTTGATAATACTATAGATAGCTATGAAAACAAACAAATGGACCATAGATGGAATCAAGCTTGTATTTATGTACTTGAAATAGGCATGAATTGTCACAGTATTGTCCCCCAAGTCATTACTTGTTCTACTGATAGGATCTGTCTTCCTCCTTCAGCCTACCAATAACTCTGGCATTCCCATTTTATTGATAAATAAAAATCCAGTTCCTCCAACATCATTAAAATGTAGTTTTTCATATGCATACATGTATGTATGCATATGGGCCATTGACAGCCTTGCTTATCTTTGAGCAGTAACTGGAAGTTTAAAATCACTTTCTCAGAAAATCAAAGATTTTTATTTCTTGGCAATGTGATGCCAACACTTTGTCAGTTACCTCCTCCAGGATGCAATTACAATGAGTATTAATGATTTTGAACTTCTGGCAATGGGCTGCTTGATGAGAAGGATGCCAAGACTTCTTAAATATAAAAGCAATTGTCATATTCCAAAATTTATTATCAATGCCTTGCCATTTAATTTGTTACCACTATAACTTTCTTTCTATTTTCCCATATTGAAAAGTTCTAGTATCTTTAGTTCTAGTTCTCAAAGTGAAATTCATTAATGCATGATGAAAACAAGGGCATTTGTTTTTCAGCTGGCTGGTCACAAACTCTGACACTGATTAGGAATGAGAAGAAGTGACTGACCAAGCTCCCCTAACTAGCTTCCATGCCTAAGGAGGAGACAAACCTGCCTTTTCTCACTCCTCAGTCTGGCACTTTAACCTCTACAGCATGCTGTATCTCTTTTATGGTAAAGATCATGCATTATATACTAATTACTGAATTATTGCATTGATGTAGATATCAAGAAGCCGAGTCACTCTCCTTTGTTATCTTCTATGAAACTTGTGTTTGTGGAGGTTTTTCCTGTAAAAAAAAAGAAGTTGATGCATATATTAAAAATGTAACTGCCAATAGATCTCAACAAGCAATCTCATCAGTGATTAGGAATGATCAGGTGGGCTTTATCAGAACTAGATACGGATTAAATAATATTCAGCAGGTAGCAGATTTTGACTGAATAAAGAAGACAAAGCTGCAACAAAAAAAAAGAAAGAGAGAGAGACAAAGCCAGGAGAGGTGGAGTCATGAAAACTTCAGTATGAGGTTATCATATAGGACAACAATTCTTTATAAAGGTATTGTCAGCTCTGCAATGAACCTGGCTGCAGCCATCTTGTTTGTTCTAGGTTGCCATATGAATGGGAGGGGGTGTGGAGTATCTTTGCTAGTCTAAACAATTCTGTGTCCTGTGGGAATCAAGGTCCCTTTCTCGGTTATATTAGGGGGTTGGGCGTTTTGTTAGAAAGCCTGCCAAACTATTCTATTGGTGAATGTAGTTGATTGCATAGTACTGGGGTGGGAAGTTTGACTTTGTAATAGTGTATCTCTTTGGAGGGAATTTCAGACTTGATTTCACTTTTGTATCCAATAAACATATTCTTTGGGGAAGTCTCTAGCCTCGGAGTTCTGATTTATTTGGCTCTATCTATCGGAACCATGACAGGTATTAGACAACGCTATACACTTTCCACTTTGATCTTTATTCAAAACTCTGCACCTGTGCTCTTAGATAATAACTGTTATAATAAGATTATAACATCTATAGATTTTTGCATATTCAATAAAGCCCAAGAAAATAGGGAGGGTTGTCTAATTTTCTCACAACAGTGAAGTTTGCTAAAGGTACATTATGTCCTATAACTTTTATAAACTGAGATATGAATTTGGATTTCTTCTAAACTAAAGCAAAGCCAATGTCCAATGGGCTTTTACTTCTTCCCCACCACTCTCTCTTTTCTGTCACTCTCAAGACCCATTCAGAAGAGAGCAAAAGAGCTAAGGGAAACTGCTCTACGTTCTTACTTTGCAGTCTCATAAAAGGCAAATATAGCAAGAAGGTCATGTAAACAAACAACAATGTCTATTCCTGGGATAGATTGACTGGTTTTGTAGAGCCCTTGATGCTTTCTGAATTTGCATTTGCACTTGGTGTTTTCTGAGTAGCACTAATGAAGTTATCTAGTTTGGTAATGAAACATCTGCAAGAAAACCACCAAGTTCAGAGAGCACCAAGGACTCCATAGTTTAATCCTCAGCTACAAATATTCTCTTCTATTGGTTAACTGGTTTTGTATAATAAATGAAATTAGCTATATGATGGGATTGGACAATTTGTAATGCATTTTGCTTGAACTTTGCCTTGTGTCAGCATGTTGTATGAACAAGGCTATTGTGTTTAGCCAAATAATGCATGTTATATGAATATTAATAATTATATTTTATTAATTGGATTTAGAGTTTAATATGCTGTATGGACCTGGCCATTCTGTTCAAACCCAATTCTTTACTTACTGGGCTGATACGTTGAATAATATTAATATATGTTTACCTCTTTTCCTCTCCTATCAACTTAGTTTTTTCAAGTCTGAGATCCTATCTAATGCCCTAAGCATTTCAGAATGGAAATTATATATGCAGAGATCTCCCTCCATACCCAATTATAATCTTATAATCTTCATGGTCCTGACTCATGGTTTTTCCAGCCCAATGATTCCCTAGGGCGCTATAGGCATCGGGCCAGAGCCCGCTTAGTTCTCTAGTGTGATGTACTTTAGCATGTTTTTTTTTTGTTTGATAACTTATTTACTGTTTTAAACTAATGTTTGCTGGCCTGAGTTACATTTGTGAGTTAGGGAGCAATATAAATTGAATCAATCAATCAATCAATCAATCAATCAGTCAATCAATCAATCAAGTCTCACTTTTTGCAGTCAGGAATATTAAATAGGACTTTACATGGACAGTGAATCATAGAAGGTTGTGGGGTCCTGATGTTCAAACCCAAACATTATTTAATTATGTTCTTCTGCTAGGGAACAGTTAGTTTTCTTAAAATAGGTTGCAGCCGAGCAGAAACCCTGCTGGGTAATTAAAGAAATGCCATGGTTTGTAGCTTTTTTTCCACGTGAAGGACACAAATTAAAGAAACATTTTTTTCTGAATATGCTTGAAACTAATATCCGTTTTTAAAGTACAAGTGATCTTTTTGTGCCTCGATCTGATAAAAAGAGGTTTTTCTTCATTCCTTGAAATATAATCTTTTACCCCATCATGTTTATGTTGGAAAATTGCCTAGATAAGGCAATGGTTAGAGGAAAATTGTTTCCAGCCCTAAAGCCACAGGACTGTACCTTGCTACAATTAGTTTCCCTCTCAATAGCCTTAGTTAAGAAGGCAAAAAGGAAAAAAAATAAAGTGCCAAGGCCTATCTTACCTGAATTTTGCAATATCTGAGTAGTTGTAAGACATCTAAAAGATTTAACCCAGTGCTTAAAGATTTAACCTGTGCTTCTTGAATAACAATAGGCCACAATTTGATCTCAAACACTTTCTGTAAGTAATCAATCTAAACATTCCCAGGCAATTTTAACAACACAGAATGACAAAATTGTAGATTTGGAGGAGATCCTCTAGTCCTGAGGTCCCCAACCTTTTGGGCACTAGGGACCAGTTCTGTGGAGAAAGGTTTTTCCACGGACCGGAGAGTGTGTGGTTTTGTGTGCTGCCTGCATCCCATGGATGGGACTTTGTTTGTGTGGACCGGTTGCTAGCATGCTGAGGCTTGGTACCAGTCCACAGACCAGGGGATGGGGACCCCTGCTCTAGTCCAAATCCCTGTCCAGTACATGATTCCTCAAATCATCTTAGCAAAAAGTTGTTCACACTTTCTTTGAAAGCCTCCAGTGATTCCAGGAGGCAGACTGTTTCACTGCTTAATAGCTGGCACATTCAGGAAATTGTTCATTTTTTCAAGTCTGGATCTCTCTCTATAACCTTCAAGAAAGTATGTGGCAACCATTACAAAAATGTCAGCCAACTCAGGGACTCAGAAAGGGATAAGGAAGAAACTCAAGAGTGCCCTGTCTTGAGTACCTTAAGTATAAAAGGCAAGGACACTTGTATTGCAGTGGTCAAATTGGACATGGTATTTTAGGCACAGTCTGACCAGTGTGGGATAGAATTGAACTATCACTTTTGATGATTTCAATATTATATCTTTGTTGATGCAGTCCGAGATTACATGGGCTTATTTATTTATCACATTTATATAGCCACCCATCTCACAAAAGTGACTCTGGGCAGCATACAATACTTTTGGCCACTGCAGCCCACTGCTGATTCATGCTTGATCTGTGGTCTACCAGAACAATGAAATGCTTGGCACACTCTTCTACTGATTTTCCCAACTTAAGTATAGAATTCTACATTTCTTGTCACTAAACTTCATTTTGTTGAAGAATCTAATATTCAAATTTATCAATAACCTTTTGAGTCTTAAGTGTCTTTTCTGAGATGTTAGCAGGTATCAGCCCTTTGAGTCCAGATAAGAAATAGTAACCATGAATACTAACACCAACTTTATTATAAGGGCTAATGTAACAGAATCTTGCAAGTCTGAAAGCACCTCTTCCATTTCTTACTTTTACTTTCCTAAAAACTAAAAATGTCCTTCCTTTCTCCACCCCACTCCTTGTTCAGACTCAGAGTTTGTTTATCAGACTATTGTCTAGGCTGCAACTCTTCTTCCTGTCTCCCAAAATAACTTCCACACAACATTACAGCAATCCCCCCAGCTATTTGTCATCTGCATATTGGCTAAGCATCTCTTTTATCCTGTCTTTCTAAGTCATTTATAAAAATGAAGGGCACTAGGACCAGGACAAAATCCTGGGACATGTCTCTGCATATGTCTCTCTATGTAGACATAGATCCATGAAGGACCTCATCCATGGATGAGGTTTTTCAACCAACTGCAGATCCATCTGGTAGTTAGACATCTATCTTACTTTGTTCCATTTTATCAAGGAACCTATGAACTGTGAATGCCTTACTGAACTCTTGGTCCAATATCTCCACCCATTCCATTGATCAGCCTCACTAGGAAGATCAGACCAGACTAGGAAATTATCTCCACAGGAAAATTAAACTATCTTTATTAAAATTGCCCATAATAACTAAACCTTGCAAGTTTAATTGTGCAGTATCCTCCCCTCTTCTTATACCCATGTGAATCAGAGAGGCATCTGCCTGCTTCTGAATATAATCTTTCCTGGCCTTAAAAAGTGTTTCAGCTCCCTTTGCCTAGGCAATGATTTTTCCATATTTCCATCTTCCCTGCTCTCTCTATCCACTAATATACTCATTTTCTTTAAAAAAAAAATTAACAAGATTAGTCTGCCACGATGTATTTTTAACAAAACCATGCTATTTCTATGAATCACTTATTTCTTTCTAAATACTTATAGACCCACAGCTTGATGATCTTTCTAGGATTTTTCTAGTGATTGATGTCAAGCTGATTGGCTTGTAATTTCTCGAGTCCACTTTTTACTCTCTTTAAAAATTTGGAACAATGTTGGTTCTTCTTCAATTTTCTGTATTTCCCTTTGTACTTCAGGAGTTTACAAAAATTACAGATAAGTAGTTATGAGGTCATATCTGCCACTCTGGGATATGTTTCATCTGGCTCTCGTAACTTGAATTCATATAAAGCAGCTAGGTGTTCTCTCATTGCTGCCTTGCACATTTTGACCTGTATTTCTCTTGTATCCCCTAGGGCAGGGGTAGGCAACCTTGGCTCTTTTATGACTCGTGGACTTCAACTCCCAGAATTCCTGAGCCAGCATAGCTGGCTCAGGTATTCTGGGAGTTGAAGTCCACGAGTCATAAAAGAGCCAAGGTTGCCTACCCCTGCCCTAGGGTGCACTTTTTGACAGATTGGACCACTTTTTCCTTTTGCAAAAGGACAGGTGAAAAATAGGAATTAAGTAAGCTAGATCTTTTCTTCTTGCCTTTTTCCATTTGCCATTTTCCCCAATCAATGGATCGAGTGCTTCCTATATTTTCTTCTTGTCCTCTATGCTGTGGACATTAAAACAATAAAATGGCTTCTGCTTAGGGATGTCTATCCAGTCACTCAGTGCTTTCCCATACCCATTTTCCAGGAGGCTAACTGCAGGCAGTGTTCTAGCTGTCTACTCACTCTCCAGACAATGCCTGCCAATCCAAATTTATATTTTACTTTTGTGGTGGCACAGGTGAGTATACTACCAAGCAAGGCACTGGACCGCAAGTATCTTTCGTTTTTATTTTGTAAGAATTGGCAGACACTAATTTTCAGCACATCATTATAAATCAGACGTGGGGAACAATGACCCCTTTATGACTTGTGGACTTCAACTCCCAGAATTCCTCAGCCAGATGAGAGGCTTCTGGGTGCTGAAGTCCACAAGTCATAAAGGGGCCATTGTTCCCCACCTCTGATTATAAATGTTGAGATGTTTGCTGTGTGTTGCCAGAATCCAAAATCTGCATGAGATGTTGGCACCTGAGCTATCTGACAACATTTGATAGCGAGCCTGCAGACAATCCAATCCTGCCAAATTCTGACAATTCATATGTTATTTTGAGCAACTGAGCACAAAAACACAGAATAAGATAGTTATGCTTGCTGATCCGACATGCAATTACCCCTTGATTCTTTAATTTCATTCAGCAAGAGGGGTTTGAATAGGAGCTGTGAATTCCTGTTCAGTTCTCCTTGAGATATCCTTGCTCAGAATGAGTTGAGCTGAGAATAATACAGATACAGATACAGATAGGAAGAAATACATAGCATATGCAGCCGTAACCTCCTATACATATTCACCCTTGCATGCTTAAAGAAATGCATGTAGAGGCCTTTTGCTTCCCTGTTTAATTGGCTTGCTTGTGTAATTGTACTGCAGCTCGGGCTCAAATTTAGTTAATCCATAAACAGGTTCTTGAGGATAAGCAGCCAGATTTCTTCCTTGGCATGGAAATGATAGTAACAACAGGAAAAAAACATACTATACTCATTTTGCTTTGGAAGAAGATGAAGTCATCTCTTCCCACTTCTTTTGGAAGGCATAGGATAGTAGACCAGCTGTCTCATTGGCAAGAACTGAGTGAAAAATAACAAGGAAAGAGAATGGTTCTTTCTTCCTTGATTGGAGATGCTTTGAAACGTTAATTTATGTGCATCAAATGACAGAGAAATAAAGGGCAGATGAAGCACCAACCCCTTTAGAGTGACCCGTATACCAAATATAAAAGATCTTGCTCTTTTGTGCCCAACTCTTCTCTTTCTCCTGCCTTCCATTATGGACCACAGCTAAAAGAAAATGAGCTCTCATCTTTGTTTTCTCGTTCTTTCCTGTCTTTTTGGAAAAGTTCATGTGACATCCTTCAATTGGGCCATGGAGGACTTAATCATGTCATAGAGATGGCTAAGTGTTGTATGCAAATTTCCCAATTGTCCCTGCCAATTAATCATGGTTGAGATAGAGTTAGCCCCAGATATATCTGGTTTAGGGTTAAATTAACCACTCTTTGGTCAATTACCTATCTCTAAGTTGTATAATAAGCAGTTAAAACTATTTGTAGAGGAATAACCATTCCTTCTGGCATTAATAATCAAAATAAAATCCTAGAGAGGCTCCACAAATTTGTGATTTGTCTAGGCATTCTGGGGCTGTGATTGTTTCCATCCCCATAGACACACAAAGTGATTTTAAAAAGGGACATAAATACATGGGAATTATAACAATTTTCACAAAAGTGGTTGATTGCTAGATGGGGTAGTTGAGTTATTAGTTTCATGTTAATAAAGCCTTTCTTAAGTTGCAGAAATATTAGAGCCCTTGTGTGCAATACAATGGAAAATATGTCAGTTTTTGTCCAGATTCCAAAATTATCTCTATTATCTCATTTATCCAAAACATTAATAAAGATTCAAGATGAGTCCTGTGTCCATAGAAGAAAAGACATAAATATCCTGTTATATATGCAGGATGCATACATACGTAAATATAGAGAGAGAGGGAGAGGGAGAGAAAAGATCAGATTTTCTATTTTATCAATATAGATTTGCCAATTTCATCTGTATCCAACCCAATCTCTAGAGATGTCTTACTCCCCAAAAAATGTGGACATGCAACACATTTTATGTGTCTGTGTCTGTGTGTGCTCCTCACCAAATGTAACTCCAAAAAAGGTCAGGAAAAAGATCAAATAAGCGAACTAATAGATGCTGGTTAAGATTAATTGTTTGTAAAATAAAGTATATTTTCATTATGAAAATAATGAATACTCATCTGCAAATGCCAATTATTTTCTCTCTCATATGCAAACCACTGTCCTGTGTAGAAGCAGTTGTGTTTCCCCATCCTTACTTGAAGCAGAAAGAGCAAAAATTAATAAGGAAATGGGGTAGGAACACTGGGAAGGCAAAGAAAAAGAATGAGAAGATAAATGGAGAAAAGGAACTGGACAGGAAGGAAGGGGGGAGAATTTTTGCTGAGGTATTACAGAAAGTTTAAACTCCAGCAGGCAGGCAACCCCTCTCAAGCCACAGCTAATCTTCAAAGGCAGCCATGCTTTTCTAACAGCAGGTTCACCACCCTTTGCTTCTTGCACCCCTTTGTTTGCTTTGAACAGAGTCTTCCATTCTTCTCAGTGAAAGCATGGGAGATATTTTCCTTTAACCCACGGAAGATTATTTTAGGAGAAACACTTTCTCACAGAACTTGTAGAACCATAGATTACTTCTGCACGCTAGGTTTGTACTGCTGGGGAGTATATTACCGGGATAACCAGATATGAATTAACATTGCTGGGTTATCAATCCCTAAGCTGAAATAAAACAGTAAAAGGAATTAGGCATTTACCACAACCAGTCGCCATATGAACTGTATATTGCCCAAATATGTCAGCAAATATATCTTTCTCTCCCCTTTCTTGTTCCTTTAGCTGAAGAATAGAGGGCATCAATTAAAAATAAGTGTAAGTTATAGTCATGGGAATGATGCAAATGACATTACAACAAAACTCACTATCAGGGAGAAGATGACAATCTTATGGCTGTGCAATGACCTAAATTCAAAGCACAACCATGATTTGTAATATAATGAATGTGCCAATTGTACCTATATGGGGAACATAGGGAAAAAAAACCATGCAATTTTTCAAACCACATGGCTTACCCAATTCACATTTTATTCTTTGAATCCAGGTTACTGTGCAGATACATTGGGTAACTTTTGCTTGGGCTTAAGAGCTAAGCAGCGTTAGCATGGTAAATACTTGTATGGAATTTGTTCAAGGAATATTAAGACCAGGAAGTTGAAAAACATTCTAGAAGAAGATAATTGCAAACATATTGCTACAAGGAAAACTACCAGGACATCTCCTTCTAGTCATTTGGCATCAAACATGACCTGAGGAGATATTTAACTTTTATATATGATGTTGCCTCAATGTTCAAGTAAATTCCCTTATCTCTCTCTGAGGTTAAATTGAATTCATTCAAGGAGGAAAAGCATTGCCATCCTTGGAGCTTTCATATTAATTTGCACAGATTTTATGACTACTTTTTAGGCCTGTAAAAAGCTGTGCTGATGCAATTCATTTTCATGCAATGCATCCAGCGTAGCTGTTTCACAAATCAATGCATCTCTCTGGCTTCTAAAAGCTAATCAGAACAATTACTACATTGCTTCAGTGCATCTGGCTTTTGAGATCTCCTCTGCAATCTTGACTGGTCTCCAATAGCTGGAAGAGATTTCTGTACATGTGCTACACATGCACAGAAACCTCCTCTGGCTATTTGAGTGCTAGTGGGGGGCACAAAATAATGAAGAGCCTTGAGGTGGTGGCTGCCTTGCACAATCCTAATGTGAATAACCAGCTAGGCTAAAATGTGTTTGGGTAATTTGTGATTTACTATATTGTATAGTCACAACCATTTTCTCCTTTCTAGGTTAGCAGCAGTAGGAAACCCCAGAGGAGGCAATCACAACTAGAGTATGTGTGTCACACCTTATTGGGAACAGTCCATCAGGACAGTCTAGTTAGAAGAAAAAAATAATGAGCAAAATTAGTGCAGGCATGCATAAGTGAATAACGATTGAGGAATAATTATTAAGGATGCATGCTAAGTAATTAGTAATTAATAATTCTTCCCTTCTACATCAAATATGACCCGGAGTGATCCTATTAATTATATTATTTTATATCTTGACTATTTTAACAAAACAGTTAATATCTAGGCAATCACATGATCAATAAACAAGGTTGCATCCTTTTAATCTTGTTTTCCAGCCAAAATAAATCTGACTGAATTTTCTAAGAACCTGGGCAATTCTTGCTTTTCCCAGCCGCACAATTTTCTGCTATTTATTTATTTGTTTGCTTGTTTGTCTTTCTCTTTTGGTTCTACCCAAACCTGGAAGCTTTTGTTTTGGAATTCCAGGGCTATTGGCCAATAAGTATATTATGCACAAAAATTAACCCAGTCACTAAACCATGGGGAGAGCTTTTATCTCAATAGTATATGAACAAGTCTGGCATGCAAAAAGCTCAAGCATCTGTATGGCAGGACTGGAAAAAAATTCCAACATAAATCCTTGGGTCACTTCCAGGAAGAGCTGGCAATATAGAAGCTTGCTCAGCACTAACTAGGGATCAAACAGGCCTATTTATTTTAAGGAAGCTATTTCTGTTTGTAACTATGCATATTGTTGGATTTTATTCTATTATTTCAATTAAAATTAAAAACACATATTAGACTGCCCTTAAATTGTAGGCTTACTGTCACCACTGTTTTTCTGACCCATTGAGGTATGATATGAACCTAGTTTTAAGTCATTACCTTGATGTACAATTTCTAAACACACTATTTTTTTGTTGGGCTCCCAGATCAACTGCAAAAATTCAAAAAATCACTAGAGAGGCAGGAAAATATTTGTTGTCATGTAACAGTTACCTGAATATTTGCATCACAGGTCTAGTAATTCTACTTTAAAGCAGATTTGACAGGCCTAAAGTCATCCATACAGATGCTGTGAATCTATAATTCACAGGGACATCAGTGACTCATGTGGGTTGATTTTTGCATTTTCTTCACTCCATATAAACAACTAGCTGTACCCGGCCACGCGTTGCTGTGGCTTAGTCTGGTTAGCGTGTGTTGCTTTTACGTCCAACAGTTGGTGCTGTTTTTCAAAAAAGCATGTTTTACCTGTCACAGGTGTGACATATATATATATAATAATAGGTATATAAAACACGTGTGTATTCGAATGCAACGTTGTGTCAAAATTTCAAAGCAATCGGTGAAGAACTTTCGGAGATTTAAGATTTTGAACAAATGAACATTTACATTTTTATTTATATAGATTCTTGCTAGTCATGGATGGAACCCGCATTGAGCAAAAGGTTAGATTAGGTGACTTCAATAGTCCTTTCCAACTTTATAATTTTATGCCAAGGGAAACTTTTTTTAAAATTTATGCATATTTATTGTGCTGCCTTACTCTGAGAACTGGCATACTAAAATATGTAGTATGTAAAATTTTAATCAGAAAAGCCCCAGTTAAATTTTCATTTCAGCTACAGATTCACCAAACACAGGTCAGCTAATGCTACAATCATGTTTTGCTTCAACTCCTTATACTCTGTTGAGTATATTGAGTATATTGAGTATACTCTATTGCTTTTAACAGTGAGCTCTGCTATTAAATAGTGTGAGGTTGCTGCCTAAGGGGGTTGTTAGATGCATGTAAGAGCAGTGAATTCTTAGTTATTTAATGTATTATTATTTTATTTGTAGTCACGGGAAGGGATGAAGAAGAAGCATAGGGCATTTTCTGCTTCAGTTGCCAGAATTATTTCACTTGGGAGAAAATAAAATTTGCTGTTCTATCTCATGCAGCAAATTGGCTTGACACCAGGGCTTCAGTCAGTGATGTGATTGTGTTGTGTGGGTCATAGATATGTGGGGTGAGAAGTTTCCTTTTTTTGAAGGTGCACTTGAGCATTTTAATTCTGGTTTTTTTTGTGTTTGTATGTTGTGTGCACAGCCTGAAGGTTGAAATAGCTTATAAAATGATTTTATAAACCTAAAGATCAATGTTTAGTAATCACAAAATCAGAATTTGTCAGATAAATACCAAAAAATATCTACTGCCACAAATAAAATATTGAAGGCTATGTCCAGTTCTGAGCTATGTGCTGCCCATTTTGTTTAGCACAGTTTCCCCCAAGAATGGCACCAAGCAGACCGTATTGGTTGGAAGCTTCAGTACCAACACATCTCAAGACCATCAACTAGGACAGATTCTCTACTACAACAGATTCTAGAATGTGACTGGACAGACTGAAGAGGGATGGACTCCCTCTTCACACTCTCCCCAACTGAATTATGTAGGAGGGGAAAAATGGGCTGTAGTCTGAAGAAGAGTCAAGGAAGGGGCAGTTCTGCCCCTCATAGATATGGAATTTTCAAAGAGAAAAACATTTTTGATTTATATTTTAACAGAAAGGCAAATTCCACAAATTTTTCTCTGAAGTTATTACTACCTTTTATCTTTAAGGAGTTAATTAAATCTTTATATTGTGAGCAGCTGTTGGTGAGAAGGTAGTCCTTTGTCAAAACTGTACAGGACCTGGTCACAGCTCCTTTGAGGGAGAACCTACACCCACGCTATATCAGGCAATGTGATACAGGCAAAACATTTGTGATACAGGCCAGCATTTGTTACACCAGAAGTAATGAACCCTATCCCACAGGGACTTTTCCTGACTCTGTCACTGTACATACTAGTGTTGCAGATTCCTACAATCTCTAGTTTTTCACCACTAGGGTGGGTGGGGGGAGTGACAGTTACAGTGGTGAAAAAACCTCCTATTCCAGTTTGTGGGAGTTGGTTTTCTCCTGAGGGAGACTGAATGCCCCACCTCCCGGGTTTCATTTTTCTCTCTACTCACCAAAGTCTTTTCCAAAGAAATTATTTTTTTTCTGCCATTTTGCCTCCAAATGGAATTTGGAACTTGTAGCACATTCTAGTACAAAAGATAAAATGCAGACTGGTTGTTAGTTGACTTTTTTTGACAAAGGAAAGGCAACCTTATGAATCTCATAAGGCGCTATCTAACAAAATGAAATTCAATGGTGAAAAAGTAAGGTTCTACATTTAGGCAAGAAAAACCAAATGTACAGGTATAGTATAGGTGGTATCTTGCTCAATAGTAGCAACTGTGAGAGGGATCTCGGAGTCCTAGTGGACAATCATTTAAATATGAGCCAGCAGTGTGCTGCAGCTGCCAAAAAAGCCAACACAGTGCTGGGCTGCATTAACAGAGGAATAGAATCAAGATCACGTGAAGTATTAATACCACTTTACAATGCCTTGGTAAGGCCACACTTGGAATACTGCATCCAGTTTTGGTCACCACGATGTAAAAAAGATGT